>NC_056750.1:215091748-215101748 GCF_019279795.1 Protopterus annectens | reverse complement strand
GACATGTTGTATGCAAATGAGTTTATTATAGATTCAGGTCTATGAATCAAACTCATGCACATGCACATATGTGTAAACCCCCTTAACACCGTAGTGTCTGTCCCCTATAGCTTATACAGTAATCACTTTACACATTTCCGATGGGGGGGGGGGGCATGTTCACAAAAGGTCCTCTGCATTTCCATAGTCATCTTGACAGTCCAGAGGATTTACATAACCTCATAGCGCTATTCTTTGTGGATCATGGCCTCATAATGCTATTCTTTGTGGATCATGGTCATGAAAATGTGAAGCCCCATATTATGAATACCACCCTATTAGTTGTGTTTTGCTTCCATTTTAGCAAGCAGTACAACTTTCATCATTTGTTATATTCTGTAAAGGGAGTTAGGAAAGTGCAAAGAAGTGAGATGATTTTTTGAATATCTTCAACTTCTTAATGGTCAGAATTTAAAACCCTGCATGAAAGGTTGGATGTTAGCATATCTTGATTCATAAGGTCATAGGATCATTTGTTAAGATTACCAAATGGTGATCTTCAATAATCTTCTTTTCTATAAAACTACATTGATATTTTCTGCTTCCCATCTATGCATTAGAGTGTCTTCATGGAAAGTTATTGCCTGACTTATTTAGACTGTATAAGGAAACTTATTCTGGAATTCTGAAAAGTACTACATAATATATTTATTACCTTTTTCCTCCTTTTGATAATTACTTTCAGTATAACATTCCTTGACATGATATTATCTCTATCTGGGTTACATTTCAAGCAGAATTTCAAATAGAACAGGATCCAGCATTTTAGTGATCTGACCATTTAATTTGCAGTCACTACTTATATCCTTTTTGCCAGAATTTATATCATTATGTTTTTGAAATTAACAAGGATTAATTCCTATGGCCCCAAGATGTATTTTTCTGGACCATCTTGGAGAACGTTGACACCTTTCATTGAAGTCATTTTCACCCAAGTTACATTTATCAGCGTATCTATTTAGTCAAAGGCCAGTTCCAACTTTTATATATGGGAACATTCCTAATGTAAGTAGTCCCAATACAGAGAACTGTGAGACAGCACTGGTAACTCAGATGGGGAGGGACAGGTAACTCAACAGTCATAAATTCTTGAATCCTGCTGTTTTGCCAGTCTTTTACATATTGCATTTTATAGATTCATATCACTTCATTTAAATTGTCATTTGCTGTCTTTTGTGGAATGACATCAGAAGTCTTGGAAAAGTCTAGATGAGCAGCATGCATTTATAGCCCATAATCAAGTGTTCCTGATGCTTCTTCAAATAATGCCAGAAGATTCATAAGGCAAGATCTCCCTTTTACAGACCCATGCTTGCTCCATATTTAACACAATAATGTCCCCTTTGACAATTTGGAGATATTCCATCATGGCTCTTTTCCTGATTTTTACATGGAATACTCGTCAGGATGACTGTCATAAAACCACTCGCATCTGACATGGTCACCAGCAAAAACTGGTATGACCACAGCTTGGCACTGTGTATGGAAAAACATCAACTTGCAACCATTTTATTTACAATAATATGTAGGGTAGGGTTGTCATCATTTACTGTGGAAAAAAAATTACCAAAGCCACATCTCTTGTCCCACTCATTTACCAAACCCACATCTCTTGTCCCACTCCTAACTCTGCCTTTCTTCTTCATTTTTTCCACCCTCTCCACCCACCTCTATGCCCATTTTGTGACATAAATAGGCAGGACTGATTTGATATACTTATAAACCATATAATTCTCAAAACTTTTATGAAACACCCTGGATCAAAATCCATAACCATACTTATAGTCGACCTTTCCCATTATATGTAATTACTGTGAAAACTATAGTGCTAGCTCTGACTATACAGAAATTTGTCGAGAATGCGATGCCTCTGCTCTTTAAAATCTTATTATCCAGATTTGCCACAGCTTCCCCTCCAAAAAGCAAGTATCTTTTAATTTCATGGTTGCAATCACCATCTGCTGAGATCTTTGTGCTCCGGAAAATAAAAACTGTCAACTGTCTCCATGTTGTCTCTATTTATCTGCAAAGAATTGACAGGACTAGTTGGCATAGTTTTAGGTTTGTTGATGTGGATTAGCAAGCCAGCTTTTGTGCATTCTAACTTCTACTTTCATCTTCATCAATAGGCTCTTCAACTCTTACTCGCTTTCAGCCATCAGACTGGCATCATCTGCATATCTGAATTTGTTAAATGTCTCCAGGAAGTCTTAATTCCAACATCTGATTCATGTAACACAGCATTTGACATGACATGTTTTGCATGCAAATTAAATGAAGGAAGAACAATATACAACAATGTTGTACTCCTTTCCCAATCTTTAGCCACTTATTCTTCTACATTCAGTTCTAACGTTGCTTCTTGGCAAATAAGGTGACCCAGAATCCCCATTTTTCTAAGAACTTGCAACAGTTTGTTAGCATCCACACAGTCAAAAACATTAAAGTAATCAATAAAACAGAAGTAAATGTTTTTCTTGAACTCCCTTGCTTCTTCTATTAGCCAGCATATGTAGACAATTTGATCTGTGGTGCTTCTGTCATTTCTAAAACCAGTTTGTGCAGATGGCAGTTTTCAGTTAATGCTTGTCTGTAGGTACTATATTTGTTGTAGTATAATTGCCTCTTTCAGGTTCTATACCACAATATACAGATATAAGCAACATTAATCACAGCATTTCAAATATATTACACAGCAGTTTTGTTGCACGTAATATGCCTTTACATGCATAGACACACACACACGTGCGCGCCCACATACATACACACACACACACACACACACACACACACACACATTGTCATAACACAACTGACTTCATCTAACCCAGTACAGCTAAAACAAAAAAAAAAAAACATTTTGCAGGCTCCCTGCACCCCCATCATGTGCACTAACCTTAACCCTAACCTTAACCCAACCCTTGCCCCTTACCCTACACATTACATTACTAAAACCCCTTTCCCCTAACAGTACCAATGCACAAGGCAAATGTACACAGAGCTCACACAACACCACATATCAAACAGTAAATCTATCCATTTTTAACCCTTACTCCAGCCCTAACACATAAATATTTACATATATACATTAACCTCTCTAAAGTTTGCAAAAATTAATTTCCTCCACACTGCTACTTATCTACACAATAGAAACGAGCTTCCATTTTTCTGTGCATTTGCTCATTTGACAATTCATTCATTTGTGCAATAAGTCTTTTTTTTATATTACTGACAAAGTTTTCAGACAAACGTGCAATACATATTTTTGAATCGTAACTATTTATGACTGTATATGGGTGTGTATGTAAGTGTATGCTTGTATCTCTATATATATATATATATATATATATATATATATATATATATATATATATATGAGGTAATGAAATTAAATGAAACACCTAAATATCACTGTTTAGAAGTTCGACAATAACATGTCGACTCTACAAATACTGACAGCTACTATGTATGTGCAGAGCAGCACTCACAGCACATAGAAACGTTCAAACAAAAATGTAACAAAACATTGTTTTATATCACACACACACACACACACACACACACACACACACACACACACACACACACACACACACACACACACACATGCACGCACACATGCATACACACACACACACACACACACACACACACACACACACACACACACACATATACTGTTTAATTTCTATCTATATCTATATATATATGTGTGTGTGTGTGTGTGTGTGTGTGTGTGTGTGTGTGTGTGTGTGTGTGTGTGTACTAGTGGTTCTTTTAACTAAATCACAAAGTACTAAACAAAATAGACTGAAACTGAAATCACATTTGAAGGAATCATGATTAACTAAAAATTGTATAGTCTACAGAGAATCACTCTTGGTGTGTTTTGTGTTTGTATGGAAGCAATGCTTCACTGTGTATTTTATTTTATTTTCCCCACTGTTGTGCACCTGTGGAGTTAGCATATTTAGGTAAGGGAGGGTAATGGGACTGCAGGGGGCACTGCTTCCCTGCAAACAATAAATATATATATTTATTTTATTTTTATTTTATTTGTCATTTGTTAACCGGGTTAGTCCAATTATACAAGAAGTCCATTTTCAGTGGAAACCCAAAGAGAAAAGCTCCAAAAAAAAAAATTACAATTCAAAATAGATTCTAACGAACAATTCATAATGGATTTTTAACAATGTGCATTTGTGTAAGATAGCAATTACATTTGAAGTTAACAACAAAATTAAGGTATGTTTGCTCTAATAAACTTTTTTTTATAAAATGTGTTTGACAACAGTCATTTACTATGTTTTTTTTTTTTTCTCTACTTTTGTGTGACCATGGGGATAGTATGTTTAACTGTAGGATTGTGGTGGTTTAGGGGAGTTTGTCCTTGTCCCCTTTAAAAGCATTTAAGGTATGGTTGGTCTGATATTTTTTTCAGTCAAATGTGAGTCTATGAAATGTTTTGATTCAAATTTGCTTTCAGTCAACAATTTTTATTCATTTGTGATTCAGTGAAGTTAGATTCAGTCAAAAAGGAATGCATATTTTTAGATATATGCATAGATATAAAAAGGTAGATATATATGTATGTATATATATATATATATATATATATATATATATATATATATATATATATATATAGATAGATATAGATATATAGCAACATATATTATATACTATGTAACAATTGACAATGTAATTACAAAGACAAATTATAAAATTAACAAAACTGAAATTATAAATATCAACAGCAATAAATGTTAACAAATAAATGAATACATAAATAAGAATATCAAGTGATATGCTTACTGCTAGGTTTGTGGATAGAGCTAGGTTAGGTATATATAAGTAAACCTGCTCCGAGTGGATTATGCTTACTAGACTGACCAAAACGTGTGCTCCTGTTTGAGGCATATAATCAGGCTCGTCTCTTTGTACCATGCAGAGGGGATAAAGCCACTTGATCAACTGTCAGGAAGCTACCGTACACACAGACACACAGACATACACAGATAGATGCTATACAGTAAACTCTCAGTTAATCTGCACCCATGGGGATTGGTAGATGCCGGATAACTGCAGTTTCTGGTTGCTTGAGAGTTACTATTAAAAATAGGCCTGACTACTACCGTACACTATACTATTTGTTTAGTTTGACTTGTTCTTAGGTTGGGGAGAGAGGGAATTTATTCCTATCTTCCTTTTTAAAACTCTAAAAATGTAAGGTATGTTTCTACAGGGGGGGGGGGTGCAACACATGAAAACCTGTACTGTATTTCTTTGATTTTTTTCTGTTTGCTTGAAAATTCTGGTTTCTTGAGTTCCAGTTAACTGAGAGTTTACTGTACCTTGTGATAGCATGCTATGTCTACATGTTATTAATATGTGTTTTAATTTTACCCGGAGGAACATCTGGCATATTGGCTTATGATAGAACAATGGTATGCCATCTGCCACTGTAAATGTAAAGGGAGCAGATCTCAGTTACTATACACACAGTCACATGGTAAACTTGTTATACACAGTGCACAGTAACATGTGTGTAATGAGTTTCATTCTGCTGTTCACACATCCAAAGGGCGCACATTGGATTATGGTAGGACAGTGGTGTGCCCATCTGCCACTGTAAATGTAAACGTTGCAGCACTCAGTTACACACAGTCACATCGAAAACTTGTTATACACAGTGCACAGTAACATGCGTGTAACAAGTTTTATTCTGCTGTTCACCATCCGAAGGGCATATTTCATATGACCTCCCGATCCATGAGCAAATAATTATGACCTGTTCGTAGCACTAAACACAACACCTATTTGTAATGTAGGGTCTGCAGTAGTAGAATACCAAATATAGGTAGAGATATTGTTCACTACACCCCTGATCACAGAACCGATTCTGTCACCACCCACAAGATTCATATAATATCTAAGGTACCACGGGTTTGACTCTGCTCATGACAGCGCAGCTCTGAATGAGCTGTCAGTAATCTGCAAAATAACTAATAGAAAAAAACATAAAACAGAATGAATCCTCTTACATACAGGATGTGTTATATACCCAACATTAATTAATCAAAACTGCATTTAATTTAAGGTAGGTATTAACATCATTAGGGATGCTCATTTTTATCCAAGGTGTTTTCCAGCTGTTGTGTGTTTTAAATGAATAGTATTCAACCAATCCAGCTCTGTACATGCTATCTTAACTAATGACTGTGTCTGGCACATCATATAATATCTAGCTCTGTGTTTGTAGTATTTAATTTTGTTATTGTCCACATATGCACTTTTGTTATAATTTGTCTGTTCCTTGCTTTTGGTCTTTTAGATAACTAACATATTTATTTTCTTTGGCATCGCATAGTTTTCATAGTCATTTATTCCTTTTAGAGAGCTGTATCATCTGCTCATCATGAAATAGCCAAACAAAGGTCAGTGTAATAATGGAGATAGGTTACTCTTTCTTGTCCCTGATTGGCACTGTTAATATGCTACATCACTAACTACCATGATTATAAAACGTGTTTATGTAGCTACAGAACCTTTGTAGGCTTCGATTAACTTTGTAATAACACATGCATACTTAAACAGGTCTAACATTATGAAGAAAATCAGTACATCTTGAAAGAACAAAGGGGGAATAGCTGCATAGCTCTCAACCTCTTAGAGCAAGAGATCTAGAAAAAAAACTTAAATAATGGGGGGGGGGTCAAAGGCTCAAAAATGGTGACAATTTTAAATATTGCTCTTACAAACATAGAAAGTTGATAGAATAAGAGGTTTTGCATTGGCGTGAATTTTTGAAGGATATGAAGTCTGAATCTCAAATGTCTATCATTTTTTTCTGACTTCAGTCCTCAAAGATTTATGAGTAACAGGCCAAAAATATGAAGCAAAATTCTAGACATTTTGTGAAAATCTGTACAGTTGAAAGGTATGAGAACAAGACTATATCAAAGGGAAAAAATCAGAGTTTATGCCTAAATCATACCAGTAGAGAGGTACAAGCAATTCAAAAGAATTGAGTTAGATCTCCATGGTTTCTCAGCATGTTTTTCCTCATCTCTTTTTTATTAATTCTTCACAGCACTTCTTTTGGTATTCTGTAGTAACTGTCGAAGCACGGTAGTGCCACCTAGTAACCTAATATAGGACTGCATTTAAAATAGCAATAAAAAGGTGAAGGAAAAGATTGTTTTAAAGTTACTCCTAAGATTGCTCAAAACCAGAACTGTTTGCCATCTCCCAGCAACAACGGGTAAGGCTCATAAGACTTACCCAGTCTTCCAGTAGGGTGAGGCAATAAGAAGTTGTGGAAAAGATATGATTGACGAACAGTCAAACTGAATGATTAAGGGCCAGAGAAGATGGAATAAGTAAAGTGGACTACAGACAGGCAATACAATGAATGCTTTTTTCATTTGTACACTGAATATGAAACATGCTGGAGTTCATCTGTCACTTGCTCAGCAATCTCTAAGGGTGGGTATACAACAAAAAAGTCTGACTCTACTAAAAAATGTATAAACCATTATATTTTATTAAATTTTTAGTAGATTCTGACTTATTTTTATAATTTATTATATAGCATCACAGCCATGTATGACATCAGAGATAGATATCCATGTTGTCATCATGACTGAAAACATTAAAAGGCTCTGTCTCCACTCTAGTTACATTAGTTAATGATACTTAAACTGCAGCACTGCTATCATATATTTAGTATGTTTAGTTAATCTAGGGTCATGCATAGCATAAGATAAAGTAATATTCTGATACTAGAAATATAGATGTCTAATTAGTAATGTCATATAATGTATACAGGCTTTATAGTGGTAGCACCACACGTAAGTATGAATTTAGTTCTTGAAGTCACAGAGTTGGATTTGACTAACAACTAAACTACAACAACAATAGCCACTGTCATTTATAGAGCAGAAGGCATTATGCCAGCTTGTTCAGTTATAGTCCAAAAGACACTAGACAATTTAATTATCTTTCAGGACAGCTCTCTGCAAAAAATTATCAGAGCAGTTAGCATGAAGCCATGCCTGAATATGTTCTTCTTACATGCCTGTTGCTGTGGAAATGCAGCCTAGCTGTAGGATATTTCAGTCTATACACAGGGTTTGTCCTTGATGCCTGTAAAATAGCCACTGTGACTCACCAGGACAAGGGTGGTCCATCCACAGACCCAGGTAATTACAGGCCCATCAGCCTTTGCAGTCTTAGATACAAAGCCATGGAATGTATCATAGCAAAACTCATTTATGCAGACTTAGGCAACTTAACTGATCCAGACTGGTTTTCTGAAGGGCAGGTCCTCTCTCCTGAACCTAGTAAACTTCTTTGAAAAGGTTACAGAGCCTGTGTATTATGATCACTCAGTGCACATTGCTTATTTTGATCTGATCCACGTTTTTGACATTATTCCCCACGCTAGTATTATTGCAAAGTTCGACACCATTGGATTGCACACTGGGTATCCAATAGATTCCAAGTAGTGAAAGTTGCTGATACCTGTTCTAAACATAAAATTTTAACTACTGGGGTATTACAGGAATCAGTGTCAGGCCCTCTCCTGTTTGGCATTTATTTTGCAGACATCCAGGCTAATATCCTTAAAGTGTAGTTGACCAAGTTTGCTGATAACTGAAAGTGGGGCACTGCTGTCTGCTCATCCATTGATACTAAAGTGATCCAAAAAGGGATGGAATATGGACATACATAGTGTACCAAAAATGGTCTCAAGCTAAATAGAAAAAAGTGCAGCATAGCAGTGTTTAGCAAAAATGCATTTCTCACATCATATATTATAAATGGTATTCCTCTTCAAGCAGATATGGTCAAAAGAGACCTGGGTGCTTATGTGGACACGTCTGTAATATTTCCACTATAGTCAGGAAATCCTTCTTCCTGTCCAGTTAATTTCCAATTGAATATCTTCAAGATCCAAAAAAGTAATCTTACCTCTGTACTCTTCCCTTATCAGACCCATCATCGAATACTTTAGCATGTGCACATCCAAGCATATGGCTTAACTGGAAAGTCTCCAATGATTTTTAACCAATAAATAAATAACGACCTTAAATCATTCAAGTATCCTGACAGATTAGCACAACACTCCTTACACTGCCGACTACTCTGTGGTGAACCGTGTCTTGCTTTTCAAGCCATGAAAGACCCAGTCCTATTTGATCTCTTATTTTTTGTAGTGCCAGAGGCTCTACAAATACCTGTACTAGTGAACTAAATCTACACCGACAAACAAAACAAGACTCACTGGTGGGTTAAGTTTCTAATTCAAAGTATTCCCAGCCTGCGGAATAAGTTATCATTACAGGTCAAGCAAAGTCCTACTTTGTCTGCCTTTAAGGCTAGTCTTGATGACTGGACAGGTAAACATACATTTGCACCAGTGTTATTATGTACAGCCCTGCTTGGTTTGGGAGATTGGCAGTATTAAGTACTAATAAAGACTGTTGCATGAAGGTGTATATAGCTTATGGTCACAAAACTCGCTTGTCTAGTATTATTGTTTCTATGTTCATGTGTGTCTTTGTTGTACTTCCTTACGGTATATTGCACATACCATGCAAATGTCATGCAACTGACATCACAATGTACCAGATCCCAGGAACCATAAATGGTTCTGGCAAAAGTTTGTATAGACAGTTTCTCCCTGTTAATACATTCAGCTGACCCAGAGCTACTTTTGCACATCAAAACTTAAAGCCAAAAGTGAGTGGAATGATTTTGCAAGCCAATAAACCTTACACCTTTTTTCTACTAAGATTGGGAAAGCAGATAACATAAAATACAAAACTGTCTGGTTAGAATATCAGAAATGCTACAAAAACAGCAAATCTCAAGAATGTTTAGGACAAAATAATGAAAATTTCAGGTGGGAGCAAAAAGTAGAATTAGGATATAAAACAGCATGTAAATTTAAAAT
>NC_056750.1:215064248-215086748 GCF_019279795.1 Protopterus annectens | reverse complement strand
ATATAAATACAACTGTAGGTTCTTTTTTATAAGACCATTTGCTCCTTCTACTATCGGAACTGTCTGGGTATCTTTCTTCCACATTGCTCTCATTTCTGCCTGCAAATCCTGATATTTTATGACTTTCTGTCTCTTTGTATGCAAGACACTGTAGTCACTGAGTGGAGCGATTTCAATGATCAATGCTACTTTTGTCTTCTTTTTTCTCGCTTCTATCTTTTGAACTGTTGGTAATAGATGATCCCATCTGATGTTCACCTCAGCATTTTCTATGACGCTGTGTGGCTTATGTTTCCAGTTTTTTTTCAGCTACTTCAATATTATAATATTTGCACAATCCCCAGTGCAACAGTCTTGCCACATTATTATGCCTTTCAGTATACAGTCCTTCTGCCATTAGTATATCACAACCAGAAACAAGATGTGCGACTGTTTCCACTTCTGTTTTACAAAACCTACATTTGTATGTTTCTACAGGTCTATACTATATCATCAAATGCTTAAAAAAGCGAACGCTGATTGATCTACCTAATTTAAGTGAAAGCTTACAATCTCGAACTGTCAGATCAGCGATTTTTTTCCCAGGGAAAAAATCACTGATCCGAAACACATACACACAACACAAGCAGACCAAACAAACAGAAATCCACACACATACACCTAAAATCTGATACCTAACCCTACACTAAACTATGCACACACCACTAACTACCCACTTATCTTAACCCAAACCCTAACCCTAAGGTCCATCACTATCGCACACTCACCTCACCCGCTCCCTAATCCTAACTCACTTAAATCCACCCTAACCCTCATGTCCACTCAATCGCACACACACCTAACCCGAGCCGTAACCCTAACTCACCTAAATCACCCTAACACTCACATCCACACAATCGCACACTTACCTGAATCCGACCAGTAACTTTCCACCATAACACTGAAAATACCGAAGCAACAGAAACGGACAACCAAATTCTTTCCCTATGAAAAAATTTGAGTTTCTGCTGCTTCAATATTTTGCAGTTTCGCAAAAATAAGTTCGATCAATCAGCGTTCGCTTTTTTAAGCGTTCGAGGATATAATATAGACCCATTTCTCCAACACGTTTAATGGACTTTGTAAACCAATGTGTACATAGCCCATTATCTTGGGCCTCTAATACTAACCTTTAATCTTTTGGTTTGAATTTGCCTCTCCTTAACCATTCCTGTATTTGATCCTGATCAACATGAGGTTCTTCCAGAAGTTTTGTCTACTTGCAACTATATCTATGCATTTTCTACATTTTTCACCTTCTCATCTGATCCTTCACTTTGCATTCTTTCTTTTGTTTTTTGGCACATTCAGTTGCTGCCTGATTTTTATCTACTTCTGGTTTGATTTCCATTCCCACTTGATACCAATATGCTTCTAGACTAAGAAGGGAAGTCATCTTAGATTTCTTCTCCTCATGTTTCAAAACTTTCACTATGTTTGGGTCTTGTGAGGTCATTAGATATGTATGCAGTCCCACAATTTCAGATCTATAAATGTAATCAATTTCAACTAGGCCCATAACTCCTTCGGAACTGGAAATATATAATCTTGGTATGTAATGATTTTTATAAATCATTTGATGAGTATGAAGCATCCTTCCTGTTTTCCTGTTTAATCTATCCAGCACCTTTTGGGGCCAGTCAAGCACTCCAAAACTATAAGTTAGGACAGGAAGAGCAAACTGGTTTATAGCTTAAATTTTGTTCCTAGATGTCAACACTGTTTTCAGGATTAATTTAAGTCCTGTAAAATATTCCTTACTAAGCTTTATTCGCATTTGTTCATGTTTTATTGTTGATCCTTCATCAGTTCCCAAATATTTATACACTCCCTCTTGCTCAAGTTCTTTTATATCACATTCTTGTCCCAAATTGATGTTTTCTTCGTGCTGCAGCTTTCCTGCTTTAAAGGTTGGTTTTGCACATTTATGAAGACCAAATGACGCTCTTACATCATCTGAAAAAGTTTTAACAACTTGCAATTGTAGTTTCAGTTCTTCATCTAATGAGCTATACAGTTTTAAATCATTGACAAAGAGAAGATGAGAAGTCTTTACACTTTACTGGTTTCTGGGAACCAAATTATAGCCATGACCTAATCTGTTAAGCAGACAGCTTAATGGGTTAAGGGCAAGGCAAAAGAGCAGTGGTGATAGTCATCCTGGAATATCTACCTTTGGATATTTATCCCTGAAATAATAATTTTATGTGTATTATAGCTGGTGGAAAGGAAGTCATCTGCAGCTTAAATTACTACTTGTGCTCTAAAAGTTATTATGCAATGCAGACACCAGATAAAAGACACCAGACTTAGTGCTGTGGTACCATCCCAATTGCTATTAAAACACACATTTTTCCTCAGAGGAGAGTACCTAATCTGGTTGGGTATGTGACCTTTCATACTCGATAAGAACATTCCCTTTATGGATGTCAAATTGGTCTCTTGACTTACTTCTGAACACTTACACTGGTTGGCTCCATTTGATTTTCCATCCCACATGTGCTATTGTTGTGTTCTTATAACTTGGTAGCTTTTGTTTTGCTCACTTCTTATTATAAATGTGTTATTGGACACTCCTCTCAGTGCTGTTGCATCAGCTCTTTCTACTAAGTACAGTGAGACTATTTGGAAAGGCCCGCCCATTACCATTTTAACCTTGAGTTATCTTCTATTTCCTCCGTTTCTACATCATAAAAAAATTACACTCGATTCAGCTGCTTTTACTGCAATTTATTATATTTAAACTGTGTCTTTTCTTACTTCAATACTTTATTTTGCTTTTATTGTGGTTTTAAAAATGTTCAAGTGCATTTATACTGCCTCTTTTATTACTGCTATTATTGCTTGTTAGTAGCCTGATTACACTGAGAGCATTGTCTTACCGAATTGCTGCTATATATATATATATATATATATATATATATATGGGTCCCCTTCAGAATGCCGAAATTCAAAACTTTGAAACCCATATTATCGCAGACCATATGTTTGAAGTTTTGAAATACCGACATTCTGAATGGGAAATCGTATACAGCGCGGACTGGGAGATTTCCTTTGTTCTCGCTGTAGTACGATCTCGGAGTTGGTATATTTAAATAGGGGGGTGCAGGGGGGGGTGAAGCCCCCCTGCTATACACAGTTTAATGTTTGTTTTTTATTTTTACGGGTCTAGTTCACATTTTAGAACATTCAAATGTTCGATCATATGGTCTTGGCCATATGAATTTTGAACATTTGAGTGTTCGGTTATGTAAAGTAGACCTATATATATATATATATATATATATATATATATATATATATATATATATATATATATATATATATATATATATATATATATATGTATATATACTTATATATATATTTTATATATATATATATATATATATATATATATATATATATATATATATATATATATATATATATATATATTTTATATATATATATATATATATATATATATATATATATATATATATATATATATATATATATACATATATATAGGTCTACTTTGACCTATCGAAATTACACTTTAGCGAAACTTAAGTTTTACTTGTCCGGTTTCGCAAAAGTGCATTTATCCAAAAATCGCACACTCACCTTACCCACTCCCTAACCCTAACTGACCTACCCCACCCTAACCCTCACGTCCACACAATCGCACATTTACCTGACCTGCGCCCTAACCCTAACTCACCTAACCCACGCCCAATCGCACACTCACCTTCATTCGCACACTTACCTTAACCCAGTCCGTAACCTTCACTCCACATTTGAGGAAATAGCGAAGCTGCAGAAATGGCCCACTGAATACTTTCCCTAGGAAAGTATTCTGTGTTCTGCAGCTTTGCTATTTCAAACGTTCGCTCTACTAGGTTTGATATTATAACATTCAAAATTTTTAGACTGTGATGTTATAATATAGACCCATTTCTATTCTTATATTGCACTCTTGATTTGTATTTGCATTCTACTGTCTGTCTGAATTGTTGGAACTGTTTTTGGCCACATTTTGCTGCATACTGTACTAGTTCAGTTGTAGCATTGCCCAGTTCCAGGCTTGCTGTTTCTGGGTCTGTTTTGTAACCTCTGAGCATTAGGTTCAAGCCACCTTTGTTGAAGAAGGCCTTTCTGCACCCTTGTGGGAGGAGAGTGCTGTCTGGGTCCCATCTATTCGGGAGTGATTGGACTAGAGCTCAGCGAGTGCATCTTTATTTGTTACTTTGAGTTACATGAGTTATTTCTTGTTTTATATAAGCCCCGTATGTGCACTTTTCTGTGTGTAGTGCACCATCATGCACTGCAGTGTAGCAGTAGTTACCATTGGTGGTTATAGTAGCATATGTTTTGCTTGTTAAATTTTCCCTTAGCACTCTACTGTCAGGTAGAACACTAAGACTAGCTTCAGAGGTACCAACGCATCTCTCACCCACTAGCCATTCCAAAGCATGACCCCTCTTCCTGATCATATAAATTTACCTAACACTATGGATGTACACTTTACAACAGTTTCTCTAGCCAGCTTGGTCAACATAGACATCCCAAGACAGTGTAGTAACTACCTCATGTTCACTGAAAACCCTCTGCTCCTAGACCACACAAAGTCAACATGTGAGAGATGCAACTATATTAAGAACCTTGAATCCATGCTTTCTCACACACCAATCAGTACATATATCAATGAGTGTGTCATCAGCATGCATACCTCACCTTCTTCTCCACCTAAACCCACATCACACATACCTACATATGCAGAGGTCCTCACTAGAAACATACCTAAACACCAGAGACCTCCCAAACACAAACACAAGCATACTACATATAATACTTCCTCTGCAGAACACAATACACATAATAGCTCACATACCAGTGTCTCATCTGTCAAGACCTTAAGGATCCACCATATCACACATGCACTCAAGTCTCTTACCAACAGGGACTGTTATGACTGTGTCATTGTCCATGTTTGTGTGAACAACTTGAGAAGTACTTCTCTGGACTATATGAAGAGAGGCATGACTGAGCTCTTAGACTATGTATCCCACCCTGGTATGTCCCTAGCCTTAAGTGGCATTTTACCTTCACCTAGGATGATGCCTCAATACAAACAAAAAAGTATTGACTTCAATAATTGGCTTAGTTTCTGGTGTTATTCCATTGGGATACAGTATCTGTCAGCATCGGATGACATGATCGACAGACCTTGATGCTTTTCCAGAGATGATCTTCATCTGTCTCCCCTAGGATTTCGGCTACTGGCCAAGCCTCTTGCCACCCCATAGTGCCTTTTGAGGTAGTGTTTCAAGGACAAAATTTCAGACATAAGAACTCCAAGAACAACCTCAAGGTTATGCTGCTGAACGCTAGGAGTCTCAACATGAAACTGCACTCACTGGAAGCAGTCCTCACCTTGGAAGATGCAGACATTTGTGCAGTCACAGAGACCTGGTTCAAGGCTGTGGAGAGCACCCCAGCCATACCGGGTTACACCTCCTTCCACACATTCAGAGCACAAACTGAAGGCATGAAAACTAAAGGATTTGGTGTATCAATATTCATTAAAGATAAATACACCTCCAGAATGGTCAAACAGTATGATACCCTGGAGATACTTCAGGTGCAATTAACTGTTGGTAGGACACCTATTCAAGTCATTGACGGCTACAGGACCCCCTCCATTAATCAGGACACCTACTCTGCTTATTTGGATCTACTTGAGTCTCTCAAGATACATCTGAACACCATGATTTTGGGCGACTTTAACTATCCATTTATTGATTGGGGAAATTGCTCGTGCACAAACTCACTTGCTCAAAGGTTCCTTGACTTCAATAACACCAAATCCCTGGACCAGGTAGTTGACACCCCCACAAGGGGTGCCATCATCCTGGATCTAGTGCTTACCAATATGGGGTACCACTGTAGCACCCCCATTGTGAGGTCTTCCCTGGTGTGATTTGACCATAAATCAGTCTCATTCAAAGTTGCTATCACACCTGACCCCCTCCTCAGCACCAACTAAACTAAAAAAGTCTCCAAAGCAGATTATAACCTCTTATGGAATGGTATAAATAGCTTCACTGCACCCCCCCCCCCCTCAGATGGAACTGGCAATTATGCAGAATTCTACACAAATGCTTTATACAAACACTTGAACAACTGAATTGACTCAGCTATACCTAACAGGACCAAAACAAGCTGCTCAAGAAAGAGTAAACCTGTCTGTTGGACAACTGCCATTAACAGGCTTTACAATAAGAGGAAAAAATTGTTATCTAAGAGTAAGAGGGAGTGAGGCCTAAACTGGAAACATTTCCTCCTCAGTTTAAACAAGCAAATAGACTTCTTGTGAAGTCCTCCAAAGCTAACTACCAATGCAGATTAGCTTTCTCAACTAAGGACAACCATAAGGCATTCTTTAGTTACATCTGTAACCTAAAAGGAAAGGCCCAGATTTGTGCCGAACTGGTAGATAATTATACCACATATACCAAGCCTGTGGACATTGATAAGTTGTTAGCTGACAGGTTCTGTGAAAACTTCACTCCCCCATCCCATGTACACTTACCCCAAGACATTCCTACCACCTGTCCTCTACCTTGTATCTCTAAAGAGCAGGTCATGAACGCCCTCTCTGAGGTCAAAAACATAGCATCCATGGGACATGCTAACATCCCAGGCTGCATCCTACATGGGCTCAAACAAGAATTAGCAATGCCATTGGGTACTCTTTTCAATCACAGCCAAATGGAAAAAGGCCACTGTATCCTCTCGCACAAAGCCGGAGCTTCCACTGACCAGAGGAACTATAGGCCTATTAGCCTGACTAGCCTTATCTGCAAGGCCGTGGAGAGAATCATCATGGACCTTATCAAGAAAGATATTGGTAATCTCCAAACACTTGACTCTACTCTCTCTCGATTTGTCAGATGAAGATTATGCCTGTTAAACCTAGTGGACTTCTTTGACAGTCACCAAGGCCCTTGATGAGGACAAATCTGTGCATACAGCCTACCTAGAGTTAGCCCAGGCATTTGACATTGTCCCCACTCAGGCATAATTGACAAACTCATCCAGCTAGGTATCAACCTGTATATCATTTGATGAGTCACTAACTGGCTCACAGATAGAAGCTATATAGTCAAAATAGGGGAATCCACCTCCAAGAGCAGACCTTTAGCCAGTGGTGTTCCACAGGGATCAGTCCTGGGTCCTTTGGTGTTTGGAATCTATTTCTCAGAAGTGCAAGCTAAAACTAAAGGTATGTGGCTGACAAAGTTTGCTGATGACTGCAAACTGGGAGTGGTTATAGAATCTCCAAATGATGTCAACATCCTACAAGAGGGTCTTACACAAACAAATTACTGGTGCCAGAGTCATGGCCTTAAACTCAATGCAAAAAAAATGTATTATCATCCCTTTCGGTAAGAGTGATATTCCTGCTAACTACCACATCAATAGCAGCACCCTAAGTATGCACTCATTGGTGAGAGACCTGGGCACACAGGTTGACAACAATCTTACCTTGATCACCATGTCACCACAGTGGTAAGAAGGGCTTTCTATATTGCTTATCTCATAAGTAAGGGCATTGCCTCCAGAAAAAAAGAAGTTATAACCTACCTGTACTCTTCGCTCATGAGGCCAATAACTGAGTACAATGCCCGATTTGGTATGTAACTTTCCGAGCACCTGCAGCAATTGGAGAGACCACAAAGGTTTCTCACAAGGAAAGTTTAAGGTCTTCAGCATCTGTCCTATGAGGATCATCTGAAATCACTGTCACTTTATTCTGTTTCATACAGACTGCTCAGAGGCAATCTCTGCCTTGCATATAAGGCAACATTTGACCCTGCTTTATTGGAAAGGCTGTATATCCGTAAGTCAAATGGTACATGGGTTACTAGCTCTAACAGTCTTAACCTGGTATGTGACATTAATAGAACCTTGTGGAGGGACATATTTGTCTCCCAGAGGTTACCACACCTTTGGAATAGTCAAGTAGAGCACCTCATTGGCCCTCTTCAAATGCTATATGAACAATTGAGTGGGTAACTGTAAATTCACCACAGGGGTTCCACGTATGTCCCTCCTAAACAGGGGTGATAGGTGCTGATTGTGGAAATAAGGGTAAAACTTGGCTAGGCTTGTAAGGGCCCTAAGGTCATTAGCCTAGTAACCTCCTATAATCTTATGATCCTATGATCCTCTAGCTGGCAGGTACTTCACCTCATCTGTCTAAGCTTCTGTTAAAGCTCACCAAGTCATTAATTAGTTAATTAGTACACTGACTTTGCTTTTTTACTGTGATACTGAGATGGCTAACTAGTTGTAGGAGTTATACAACATGCTTAATGTTATCACCGAGGACCTAAACCAGCCAATAATCCACCTCCTTTACTAGAACAAAAGCACTGGCCCTCCAGCAATCAATGAACCCTCACTGGTTCCTGAAAATTTGAACATTTGAGATTACACAGGAAGGTTATAACTGTTAATATGTGCATACTACTAAAAAACAGTTTTATGAGCACAAACTGTATCTTACTTTACTGCTTTACTGACACCTCAACACCTACTACTTTGATAGTAGACCATGTTCACTTATGCTTCAGTAAATGGCTCACCGTCTTACAAATTTAAAGCCTGACTCACTGCTGCTGCTAAAAATATAGCCACTCTAAAACAGTAGAACCAGTAAATGTTACTTACCTGTACTTTGCCAAATTTTTTTATTCAGTTCCTGATAGGCTACTATGAAAACCAGGGCATTAGGGAAATGAAAAGATGGGGTAACCAGACTGTGGCAAGTTTGATGGGTAAGATAAATCAGGTTATGGTGAGTGAGACAGTGTCACTAATTTAGAAAGTAATTAGTGGAGTACTGAAGAGGTTGGCCCTTACTCCAGTACTCTTTGGGGCATTTGAGTCAGCTATGTCTGAGTGACGAGAAAGCAGGATTAATTTCTTCACTGATGACACAACATTAAATAGACCTGTTAGGGATAGGGTGTGCGTTTTAAGAACACTTTGGTGAGGCTGATCTATTGAACAGAAATGTGGCAGATGAGGTTTAAGGCAAGTTATGCAAAGTATTACAAATGGGCAGTAACAGCACTGGCAAGAGGTATCAGTACGGGAATGAAATAGATGGCAACAGAGACTGAAACGATTCTGGTGGTGTTAATTGCACTTACACTGCGCCGCCCAATTTGGAGTCAGGGAGTACCAGATCCTGTCCCAGCAAGCAATGGGTGTAAGCCAAGAAGCAAAGCTGGATGGGATGCCAGTCTACTAAATGTCACATGTACACTAACAAATGTACAGTACAAACACCATCATTTTACTATGGGGATTTGGAAGAAAGTGTGACACTCCTATGAAAATCTATGCAAACAAAGGGTATACAAGCTCTTCGAAGAATCACCCCATCAGACAGCCAAGTTGGAAAATCAAGTGTTGTGATGTAATTTATTTATTTATTTGTTTGGCATTTGTTTATTGGGAAAGTCCGACTGAGTCAAAAAGTACCCATTTTGAGAGGACGCCTGGGGAGAAAAGCACCAGATACAAGTAATAAACTGAACTGATGTTAAAAAAAGAATAACAGTTCATTTATTTTTACACGTGGTTGATACATAGTCATAGGCACAGAAGAAATAAATAAAACAAAAATATTTACATCAAGATACGGTTGATATAAAGTCATAGGAGTAAGAGATGATTTACACTGCATGGAGATACATACATTAAATAGAAATACATACACTGTATAAAGTGATCGTTGTAAAGAAAAAAAACAAATAGGGAGAAAATAAGATAAGCACAGTAGTCAACTATAGGATGTGAGGAAAACATAAACGATTAGTGTACGTAGTGGTGGTCAGGGGGAAAGAACGAACAAGTAGGAGGGATAGTGACAGGAGACTAGGTGAAGTGGTAGTGTTGGCATGAGGAAGAGTAGGTGTGCAGCAGGTAAGAGAGCAGGTGGGAGGGATAGAGAAGTGGAGGAAGACAATGGCAGAGGAAGATAAGTGCCCTATCCAGGACTGTTACAGGAGCACATCCATGTTTTGGTTAGATATTCTTTTAAGGAAGATTTGAAGGACTGGAGGTTATGAATAGTTTTAATGGTAAGGGAAGGGGGTCCCATGATTCTGCAACAGAGTAGGAATAGAGGCTTAGACCTGGGGATTTGTTGGCTTTGTGTATAGTGAGGGGATATTTGTCTGTAGATCTTAGGAGTCTGCTTGGGGTGTAGACGTCAATTAGAGGAATGAGGGCAGGTTAGGCAAAGGGGTTATGCATGATATGGTATAGGGTAGTAAGATGTGTATTGGACATGGAGGGGGAGTTCAAGCTCAGCATAGGGTATGTAAGGCTTTACAATGATGAGATAGTGGGGATGAGTTTGTGACAAATTTTGGTATTTCATTATAGCAGCTTTCAAGTTTGTTTATTTAGTGAGGTGTGTAGGTTTGTAAGTACTGGGGTCCCATATATTAATGAGGGCAACAGGAAGGTTTTATAATAATGCTGACTACTGTGCCCAACATAATATAAATAATAAAAAAGAAGGATGCAGTGAGTCTGTACATCCTGCCTGAGTATTACAGCTAGCCTAGGGCACCTGGCCATCTTCTTTGCTTGCTACCTTCTCAGGAATTTCAGTCTGTGTTAAAGGTATTTAGCCAAACTGATCAATAGGCTGATCATCAAATACAACTTTCATAGGATCATAGGAAGTTACTAGGCTATTGGACCTGAGGCCCTTACAAGCATAACCAAGAATTTAGCCCATGTTCCAACAAGTCAGCACCCGATGCCCCTGTCTAGCAGGGGCACAGGTGGAATCCCAGGGGTGCATTTTCTGTTCCCCATCCATTTATCCAGGTTGCGCTTAAAAAGGGTTAATGAGTTACTGTACTTGACGTGGAAAGGGACTCTATTCTACAGAAGGGGGAGTCTCTGGGACACAAATCTGTCCTGCCAACAAGTCCTATTGATGTCACAGACCAGGTCATGGTCGCACGTGTGGGTTACTTGAGTGGAGCTTGACTTGCGGAAATGCAGCAATCCCATCAGGGTGGGGACCGAAACTGCTTTGTATGCCAGACAGAGGTCAGCTCTGAGGTGTCTGTATGACACTGAGTAAAGGGACAGGGCCTTTAGCCTATCTGTGTAGGGTAGATGTTTGAAGTCCTGGATTCTCTGGGTAAGGAACCTCTGTGGTCTTTCGAGCTGCTGCATTTGCTTTGTGAGGTACATGCTGAAAGGGGCATTGTACTCAATAATCGGTCTTATAAGGGAAGAATACAGGGATGTTATGACCTCCTTGTCCCTGGATGAGATACCCTTACTAATGAGGTGGGCCATGTAAAAAGCTTTCCATACAACAGAGGCAATATGGTGGTCAAAAGTCAGTCTGCTATCAACTTGGGTGACCAAGTCCCTCACTACTGATTTTGTGTTTAGGACCTTGTTATCGTGATAATTTGTGGTGATGTTAGTCTCCCCAATGGGGATGACTATGCATTTTTTGGCATTCAGTTTAAATTCACATTTCTGGCACCAGTTATTTGTTTGGGTGAGACACTCTTGGAGGATGTCCACATCACTAGGGGAATTGATGATCGTACCTAGCTTGCAGTCATCTGCAAACTTGGTCAGCTATAGCCCACTGGTTTTGGCCTGCATGTCAGAAAAGTATATCTCAAACAAGAGAGTCCCCAAGACCAATGCCTGGGGTACACCACTTGTTATGAGTCTACTGCTTGAGGTGGCTTCCCCCATTTTGACTAGGTGGGTTCTATCAGCAAACCAGTTTGCTGCCCATCTGGTAACATATGGATTGATGCCTAGTTGAGAGAGTTTATCTATTATACCCAAGTGGGGAATAGTATCAAAGGTGTTGGCCAGGTCAAGGTAGGCGGTGTGTACCATCTTCCCTTAATCCATGGCTTTGGTGACTGTTTCAAAGAAGTTGACCAAATTTAACAGGCATGACCATGCCTTGACAAAACCAAACTGTGTGGGGTCAAGTGTTTGGAGGTTGCCAATGTCCTTGTTAATGAGGTCCATGATAATCCGTTCCATGGCCTTGCAGATCAGGCTAGTTAGGCTGATCGGTCTATAATTTCATGGATCGGTGGACGCTCCACCTTTGTGCAAAGGGATGACAGTGCCTGTTCTCCACTCAGCTTGGATGAAGCCAGTACTCAGGCTTTGGGTGAATAGGGTGCTTAATGGTGCTGCAAGTTCCTGCCGAAGTTCATGTCCATGGAGGCTGTATTTTTTTGCCATTGAGAGGGCAGTGATGACTTGCTGCCTAGTGATAAGGGGAGGTGGGCAGGTACAGCGGATGGCCTGATTTACTGATGTGGGGGGACAGAAGGGTGAAGTTTATTGCCAACAGGTTGGATATATCTACGGTGTTTGTGTATGTGATGTCTTTGAAGACCAGTTCTGCGTGGATCTGAGTGCTTCCTTTCAGACTGCAGATATATGTGAAGAAGGCCTTATGATTGTCTTTAGTAGATGTAGCCAGCTTGGACTCAAAGTTTGCTTTGGAGGATTTCACTAGTGCTCATATTTGCTTGTTCAGGCTAAGGAGAGAATGCTTCCAATTAGGCACCTGCCCCTTCTTGGTCCTGGACAGCATTTCTTTTCCTTTTATTATAGAATTTATTTATTGCAGATGTCCACCAGATGTCAACCAGACAGGTTTACTCTTCCTTTAGGAGGAGGATTTTGTCCTGTCGGGAATTCCTGATTCCAGGCAGCTATATAAATGCAGGTATAGTACTTTGGTGTAGGTTTGGACATATGTGCCAGTTCCTATAGAGGGGGAGGGGGCTGTGAAACTGTTTATACCTTCTCTCAGGAAGTTGTAATCAACTTTAGAAATGCTTTTTGTTTGACCCTAGCTAGGGGGGAGTTGGGGAAGATGATTACTTCAAAAGTGACCACTTTGTTTTTGGATCTTACCAGGGAGGATGACACAGTAGGGATACTGCAGTGGTTACTCATATTTGTTAATAGCAAGTCCAAGATATTTTCACCACTTTGGGGATGTTAACCAGCTGGTCCAAGGCATTTGCACTGACAAACTCAAGGAATCTCTGGGCATTTCTATTTTGGCATGAGTAGTTCTTCCAATCTATGGTTAGATAGCTAAAGTTACCCAAGATCAGGGTAAAGGGTTGAATCTTGGTAGATTTGAAGAGGTCCAGATAGGTGGATTAGGCATCTTGAGTCAAAGTTGGGGGGCTGTAGCTAGCTATGATTTGTATAGGGATCTTGTCAATGGTTAACTGCACCAGGAATGTCTCCTGTGTGTCATACTGTTTGACCAGCCTGGAGGTGTTTATGTCATATATATATATATATATATATATATATATATATATATATATATATATATATATATATATATATATATATATATATATACCATGGTTTGGGGTCTGAATGTATGATAGGATGAGTAACCTGGTATGGCTGCGGTACTGTCCACAGCTTTGAACTAGGTTTCTGTGACTGCATAAATGTCAGCATCTTCCAGGGCTAAGAATGCTTGCAATGAGCACAGTTTCATGTTTAAACTACTAGTGTTTAGCAACATGACCTTTAATTTGTGTTTTGATAAAATTTTCATGTTGGTGGTTTTGACCTCATGGCATTGCCTAAAAAAGGCACTATGAGGGAGGCAAGAGCCTTTGCTAAAAGCCTAAACCTCAAGGGAGAAACATGCAAGCCTTCTCTGGCAAAGCATCGTGGTTTGTCAATCATGTCTTCCCAGGCTTTCAGGTACTGGGTCCCCTTGGAATGACACCAGAAGCTAAGCCATTTGTTAAAGTCAATCATTTTCTGTTTGTATTGAGGCATCATTCTGGGAGATGGTAGAATGCTGCTTAAGGCTAGGAACATACCTGCCTGGGACACATATTCAGTGAGCTTGATCATGTCTCCCTTTATATAGTCCAAGGAGGTATGTCTCAAGTCATTCCCACCAACATGGACCATGACAGTCATAACAGTACCTGTTGTTGAAAGACTTGAGTGTATGGGTGATATGGCAGATTCTGGCACCTGACAAACAACTAACCATGACTTTCTCCTTATCCAGCCTGGTGGGGGGCACATCCATGTGTCTCACAATGGAGTCTCCTATGACTAATATGTTGGGTTTATGCTTAGGCCTTAGTGGCTGTGAGACACAGGTGGGTGGACTATGTGTGGTGTGTGGTGCGTTGGGCAGTGGAGTTTGTGTGTGTTTTTGCCTCGGAGATCTCTTTTGCTTGGGTATGTTTTGATGAGGAACTCTGCATGTGTAGGTGTGTGTTGTGGAGGTGTGGTGTTTGTATTGACAACCTTCTCAGTGCCAGATATACTGGCCTGTGAGGGAGAGATCATAGACTCTAGGTTCTTAATGCAATTGCATCTCTCACAAATTGGGTTCCTAGGTGGTAGTAGTAGAGGGTTGTCCATGTACATGAGGCACTTGCTACACTGTCTCAGGATGCCCATATCAACCAGACTGGCAGGAAAAAATGTAGGACATTCTGCATCCATATTTATCAGAATCTGAGGGAGAGGCCAGAGAGAGCTAAGAGGGTAAAGGGTGGAAGGTCTAAGAGTAATACTACTAGGTGGCCACACAAGTGCTAAGGGAAAATTTGGAATACCTCACAAAGAGTTATAAATAGTGCAGCAAACAAGCCCAAACCAGCTCAAATGCAAGGTTTAAATACCATAAAAAATAGAATATTCCAGTAACACAGAAATCTAGCCAATCCTGCTAGTCCCTACTTTCTTTACCAATCAGCTTGTGCCAGACAAAGTCCAAGCAGCCCTGCTACTCTCACTAGCAGAGGAAGTAGACCCCTACCAACACAAGATGGCTGCCAGAAACACAGAAGGCAAAAAAAAATCAGCTCTGGATGCAGCAAACCTGTATCCAGACTGTGCTACTCAATTTAAGGGTTAAAAATACAATAAAACTCACAAAAAATCACAGATTAACCACTTACAGGCAAAAACAGAACTCACAGTATGAAAAACATAGTAAAGCAGTAATGAAATGCAGCAAAATGCAGTTAAACAGTAATGAATTGCAGTAGAGAGCAATGAAATATAGTTAAACAGTACTGAAATGCGATTAATCAGTAAATTATTTTAAAACCGTGCAACTGCAATAAATTAGCTCACAATCACAACAGTAAAAAAACAGCTCAAATAAAGCAGCAATTTAGTAGAATACTGTCATCAATTTAATAAGTCTACCGACAAGCAGTAACAAATGCGGCAAACTAAATGCAGTTGAATGGGTGTATATTATGTGATCAAAGAATCTCTTCTTCGATCACATGATAATCAACACATATACAGAGAATGCTGTAAACCGCGAACGGCCAAGTCCTACAATTTTTTCCTTGGGAAAACATTCAGTTGGCCATTATTGGGAATTGCCCTTTTCTTCAATGTAGAGCGATCTCAGAGTTGGTATATTCAGTTAGGGGGTTAGTGGGGGGCACAGCCCCCCACATCAGGGGCAGTGTGGGGGGTGAAGACCCCCACTTGATTAGTGTTTTAAAGTTTGTTTTTTTATTTTACGGCCATGCAAATTTCTCCCGAGGAAAAAATTCGAGGACGTGGCCATTCGTGGTTTACACCGTTCGCTGTATGTGTGTCAATTATTATGTGTTCGAAGGAGAGATTCTTCAATCACATAATATAGACCCCAGTTAAACACCTAAGCGCAAGCAGCAAAATGAAGTAGTTAGAGGCACTATATATATATATATATATATATATATATATATATATTTTTTTTTTTTTTTTAAGTAGAAAGTGAAGAGACAGAAGATAATTCAAGGTTAAGATGCTAAAGAGATGCACCTTCACAGCTGATCTCACTGTACTCAGCAATGGGACTGGAAGGAGTGTCCAATATCAAGCTTATAGTAGAGGTGTGCAACTCAAAAGCCACCAAGCTTTAAGACCGTGACAAAAATTGTGCAGGTGGGTGGGAATACAAGATCAGAACAGAGGTAAGGATTGAATTCACTAAGCCTTAAAAACAGTTGCACAGTTTAAACAGATATGCAGCAAATATTGTTTTAGTTGAAAACATAATGAATGAAGGTTTATTCAGTCATTGTTTCTGTGAGACAATGTTTGTGAATGCCATATTCTCTCACTCCCAATGTGTGTGTTTGCTGATGGAGGATTACTACCACTGCAGGCACCCTAATGTTTATGGACATCAGCTGGGTATGACAACCCTGTGTTTCTACAGGTTAGCCAAACAGTCCACTTATGCTGTGATGATGAATCTATAAGAAGGCTGAAACATGTATTTATTTTTATTTATTTATTTAACATTTGTTAACTGGGAAAGTCCAACTTGGAACAAGCCAATTTTCAGTGGAGGCCCAGGGAGAAATGCTCCAGATGCATGTCTTTGTAACATGGGAGGAAACCGGAGCACCCAGAGGAAACCCACACAAAAGCAAGGAGGGCATACAGACTCCACACAGAAGGCACCCCAGCCGAGAATCGATACAGAGAACCTCTTGCTGTGAGGCAACAACCCTACAGCTGCACCACTGCGCCGCCCATGCATGCCCACAGCTAGTGGGGTTTGGCTTTATTGGTCTAAATTTGTCCATAATAGACTTAAAAAGAAAAAAATTCATGGGCATTCAGAACTGCCATATAGCAGAAACACCTGATGTCCATAAAGGGTCATTTGCATATATCTCATTTGCGTCTAATGCAATAGGTTTAAGGAATCACACAGTGGAAATTCTAACTTGGCTAGATTTTTCTTTTAGGGTTTACTAATTGGTTTGTCTATATGACATTTTTACTCATTGTTTTAGTAGCTTCGTTCCAGTAACTGATTCTACCTGCCCACAACTCTTTCCATGAAAATGATATCTCTTTTATCTACTAATTATAACCCCCGTCCTAATGTGTGGCCTCTTTCCAGCGTAATTTCCTCTTACTTGCTTCTCTACTTCTCCAGTAAAAAGACACAGAGCTCACTTAGCCTATCCTCACATGTTATACCCGTCATTCCTCTCAACATCCAAGATGTCATCTTTTGTAAATCCTACATAATTTGTACATCTCTTACCATATTAAACTTGTAAGCTGCATGCAGTTGCCCAGTTCTGGTCAAACGAATGCCTACTGGGAAGTATCTGATCACATTTATATCCCTCTTTATTCCATGTCTCTCATTGCTGCCCTGTCACTTTATACCTCATGGCTTTAATAAACCCAAGTCTTCTTCCTGTTCTGGATTTTTCAGTCTGATTGCCCTGAATCCACACAGAATCACTGGACTGTCATTTCCCAGGCCTAGCATCATGCTTAGAAGGATTAAAGTGGCAGGGCCACTTCCTAACCCTTACCATCAGCATTTTGTGATTCCTATGTTCAGGTTAATCTGATACGATCATCATAACCTTATTGTAATATGAAAATAGATAGATCCGATTTCCCATGCATAGTGTGAAGTCAGAAATAAGCTTACTTAATGGATACAAAATGTGGACCAGCCCTTTGGGACACTGCTTGTGATGTTTTTCATCTGTAGTGTGAAATCATGCCATAAATAGATTAGTCCTTGTCTTATTTATTTATTTATTTATTTATTTATTTATTTACATTTGTTGACCGGGAGTGTCCGACTGGACGTAGGTCCATTTTCAGCAGAGGCCCGGGGAGAAAAGCTCCACAGTTAAAATAGACAGACAGTAGTTACATTGGATTACATAGCGATTAACAATTTAATATAACAATTACTTACAATATATTTACACATAAAGAACATAGTACATCAGTAAACAACTAGAATCTTTATCTTTTAAGTACATAACAGACATTAACAAATGTTACAATAAGAAGTTCCTGCTGTATAATAAGTACTAGGCTTATGAGCATCTGAGCTTGCTATAATCAAGGTAGTTAGTGGAGTGGAAAGAAAGGTAGTGGTTGAATGGGGTGGGTGATATTAGAGTGGGAGTTGCAAGGGCATAGCCAGCATGTTTTTAGGTGCGCTTTTGGTAAAGTTTTGAAGTGGGTGCATGATGGTATGGAGGTAATTGTGGGTGGGAGGGAGTTCCATAATTTGGCTATGGTGCAAGAGAATAGTGCTTCACCAGCACAGTTATTGGCTTTAGTGATCTGCAAGTGATTTTTGTTGCTGGATCTTAGTGGTCTGGTGGTGCAATAGGGTTGGAGTAGATTCTGGAGGGATGGGACAATTAGTGGATGGTTTACAAGTTTGTGAGTGAGAGTTGATACCATTGAAGGAGGTGAGAGTTCAAGCCAACCCAGTTTAGCAAGTGAGAGACAGTGGTGACTACGATAGGATGCCTCTGTGGCGAATTTGGCGATTTTGTTGTAGCAGGTCTCAAGCTTGTTTAGATCGCATTGCCTTAGTTTGGTATATATTGGAGATGCATAAAGTAGTGTGGAGATAAGGTGGGAATTTGCTATTGAAATCTTTGCTGCTTTGGTGAGAAGTTGCTTATTTCTGTATAACGCTCCTAGTTTTTTGTGGAATTTTTTTATGGTCATGGAATGTCAAATTTTAGTTTATTGTCTATTTCCACTCCTAGCAATTTGGTGTGTTCAGTTGGGTGTATAGTGGTGTTGTCTTTTGCTGTGATGTTAAAGTGAGAGTTGTTTTGAGCATGTTTGGTGGGTTGGAAGATGAGTAGTTTAGTTTTGTTTGGGTTGAGTATTAATTGGGCATCAGATAACCAAGTTTCAACAGAGGAAAAGGCTTCCTGTGTGACTTTTTGCAGTTTAGATAATGACTGGGCTGAGCAGATGATGGTTGAGTCATCTGCATATTGTATGAGTGTGCCATGTTTGGTGGCAGGGGCTAGATTATTTATTTATTTATTTATTTATTTCCAGTTTGATTACCGGGGAAGTCCACTAATCTAAGTTACATAGTGTAAAGATAGTAATAAAATATATACATTTGGAATAACATACAATACTTCAAAAACATCATTCAGGAAGGAAGGTACAATAGATTTAGTAGTTTAAAGAAGGTGCGAGAGAAAAAGAGAAGAAAAGAAGATAGTATTAGGTTGAAGGCTTCAGTGTTAGATGTTGTTCTATGATTAAATTTTGGTGTTCAGATCTGATGTTTGCTAGGGCTGGGCATTTCGTAGAATATTAATTTGTGAGCAGTGGTTAGTTGGAGGTAGTCTAGGTAGTTAGGAGTTCTAGCCAGTTCAGAGTTTGTAGGGAAAGACAATGGTGAGAAGAGGTTTTAGATTTGAATTTAGAGATTTTATTATAGCAGATTTCGAGTTTAGTGGAGATGGAAGAAGACAAGTTAGTAAGGGCTCCATATAGTAGAGATGGTAGAAGATAGGTAGTTGCTAAGGAATGTCTAGCGGAGTTGGAGAAAGCAGTTGTTCTTATTTTGGTGGGTTTTCTTTATGTTTTGTTGTATGTGGCTATCAAATTTGAGGTGATAGTGATGCCAAGGAGTTTTGCAGATGGGACCACCTCTATGGTTGACTTTGTTTGGCTTATGATTTTGAATGCTGTTATTGGTGAAAACAGAGAAGAGTAGGGGTCCAAGGATGGATCCTTGGGGAACCCCTATGGAGATAGGTAGTTGGGGAGATATGTCATTCTGCCATACAATGGATTGTTGGCAGTCAGACAGGTAACTCTGAAACCAGTTTGTGACTGATTGAGAGTAGGATAGGTTATTGAGGACAGAGATAAGTTGTTTGTGTGGGACCATGTCAAATACTTTAGATAGGTCTAGGAAAGTAGCAGAGGAGAGATAGCCATTGTTTTTATGCTGAAGGATAGTGTTAGTAAAGGAGAGTAAGGTAGTGATGGTGCTATGGTTTGGTCAGAAACCATGCTGAGTATTGGAAAGGAGGTTGTTAGTAAGGAGGTAGTCTGAGACCTGAGAGTGTATGCATCTCTCTAGTATTTTGGAGAGTGGAGAGAGAATAGCTATGGGGCAGTAATTGGTTAGTTCTGTGGAGGGTCTGCCTTTGTGGAGGGGAATTATATGTGATACTTTCCACAGTGTGGGAACGTAACTGTCTGACAGAGATCGGTTAATCAAGATGGATACTGGGTAGGCCAGAGCATCAGCTGTGATTTGTAGGTATTCACTTGGGAGGTTGTCTGCTGCTAATTTGGTGGGCTTAAGTTTACTTAAGAGTTTTTTATGTTGGAGGTAGGTACAGGAGAAAAAGAGAAGGCAGTAGGGAGATTACTAGTTGAAGGTGTGGGTTGGAGAGGAGGGGGGTTGTGTTGTTTAGCTAGTGATAGTATGGTTTGTGTGAAGTGTGTGTTGAATGAGGTAGCAATATTTTCTGAGGAGTGAGGGATGTTAGGAGGAGGGTACTGACTTTACCTGGGTGGAGGATGGAGTTTATGGAGGACCAGAATTGTTTGGGGCTGTGTTGTGAGGAGTCTAGGGCAGACTGGTAGTATTGGAATTTGTCCTGTTTTATTAGCTTTTTGACTCTATTGTGTAGTTCTAGGAATTTCTGTCTAGTTGAGGGGTTTTGGTTTTGCCAGTGCTCCCAGGCTTTATCCCTGTTTTTCATTTCTGACTTAGTGGTTTTCTGTAGCCATGGGGAGGGTTGTGCTTTGGTTCTGGAAAGTCTTATGGGGGCATGGTAATTAAGGATGCTCAGGAAGGTAGTATTAAAAAATTCAACTGCGTCATCAAGACTGAGGTACTTTAGAGGATGCCAGTTACATTCTTTGAGGGATGAAATGAATGTGAGTGGGTTAAAGTTTAGTTTTTTACATATTTGACGGTAGATGATAGGTTTAGCTTGGTATAGGTATTTTTTGAGTAGGAATGTTGGGGAGTGATGATAAGCAGCCTGTTATGAGATATGTGTCATACACATCTGCAAGAAAAAAACATGTTTCTTACTTATTTAGCTGTAAACTTCATATTTTGTCACACTATATAAAAAAGTATTATGAATGCCTACTATTAATGAAAAATGGACTTTGATTTGCAGAGTATTGAAGTATGTTAGTGTTCTATAGCTTAAGAAACATCGCCACCTAGTGTTTAAATAAATAATAGCTTTTTTGTTTACTCCACATAACTTTTTTTTACTCTGGTTTATGTCACCTCTGAATTTCCCAGTGCTGTGATTAGCCCTGATTGAAAAGTCATGTAAAATACATCTGTCTGGATTATTTGTGATCTTTTCCTTACTAAAGGTAGTTTACTGGGATCACTTATTTGCTTGGAGTAGGGAGACAGACAAACAACTCTGCATGGTATCAGGTGATAAAATGCTATATATATAAATATATATAAAATTACCAATAAGAATTCTTAAATTATCTGCATTTCATGATCACAGACTATTATCTAATTTGCCATTTAAAAATCTTAAAAATGTCATAAATGCAGGAAACTTTGTTTGAAAAGTTATCCCACTTTTAGAAAATACGACATTCACTTTCTAGAACTTCAAAAGTAAGTTACTGGCTTTTTTTCTGTATTTTCACCATGTACCAAAAATTTAAAAACTTCCCTAAATTAGTATAGCATTTAAGTTTTTCATTTTTCTTCAGCTACCAAGAATAACACTGGTAACTATGAAAAAGGTAGTTGTTTACGTACTAGACATAAGTTGTAAAGAAATGCAGAATGTAACAAAATCCCAGATAAGGTTGACTTGAATAATGGCTGTATCACCTTACTCTGCAGTGCAAAGATTCTCAGTAGGAAGATGGGGGAGCTGCAAGCAGATATGGAAAAGGGGAGCGAAGTAACACAGAAACAGGAGTCAGTGATAAGAGGGGGTACAAGGAGTTTACTGGGTATATACAGTATTATTCATGAATGAATAAAAAAGGTTTCTGAGAAATCTAACATTTTAGGCATGTTGTGTTTTATGCTTATGCCGTTCTTTCCATACTTTATCGCTTTGCAGCTTGAGCTGTTTAGTCTCTTTGTCAGCCATGAAGCTGTGTTAGGTGTTACCCTTCTTGTCATAACTGGTGCTAAATCATTTAGCATTTTAGGAAGGTGTAGTGGAAGTAACTGCTTTATCTAGGGGCATCTGATGGAAATGCTACACATTGGTAAATCAAACTGCATGAGAATCAGTCAGTCCAAGGATCTTAACCTGGCCTCTGATATGTGCAGGTCATGCTGGGGAGATAGATGCATCTCCCAGAGACTGCCACTTCTCTGGAACAAGCTTCCAATTCAAGTGAAACAGAGCCCCTCCCTGACCCTCTTCAAACACAACCTAGATCAGTGGTTGGGTGACTGCAAATTCACTCCTGGGGGTGGTGCCTATGTCCTTCCTGGACACAGGAATTTGGTATTAACTACCATAGACCCGTACCGCTGTGAACTTTACTCACCTAACTACTGCCAATAGGGGAAACTCAGGATAAATATAG
>NC_056750.1:214959248-215059248 GCF_019279795.1 Protopterus annectens | reverse complement strand
CAGACTCCAAATCTGACTTCAAACCAGTGACAAGTGGAGTACCACAGGGTTTAGTCCTGGGACCTCTCCTGTTTGGTATCTACTTCTCTGAAGTACAGGCTAACACAGAAGGCCTCTGGCTAATGAAGTTCACAGATGACTGCAAACTAGGAGCCATAGTTGAGTCTCCAAATGATGTGGACATCCTACAGATGGGTCTCACTGAGACAGATGCCTGGTGTCAGAGGCATGGCCTCAAGCTCAATGCCAAAAAGTGCATTGTCATTGTCATCCCCTTTGGTAAAAACTCTGTACCCATGAACTACCACATAAACAGCAGTCTACATAACGCTGAATGTGTGATAAGAGACCTTGGGACCCAGGTGGATAGTAGTCTCTCCTTTGATAATCACATTGCCACAGTAGTCAGGAAATCCTTCTATGTGGCACACCTCATCACAAAAGGGTTCTCATCCAGGAAAAAAGAGGTCAGTGTTCCCCTGTACTCAGCACTCATTAGACCCATTATAGAGTACAATGCCCCTTTTGGAATGTACCTCACAAGACATCTGCAGCAGCTGGAAACGCCACAGAAGTACCTCACAAAGAGGATTACTGGCCTCAAACAGATGCCATACACTGATTGTCTCAAAAAACTCCAGCTTTACTCTGTAGCATATCACCTTCTCTGAGGATATCTCTGCCTAACATATAAAGCTATGTTAAACCCAGAGCTGTTGGACATACTACACCTAAAGAAATCCCAATCCCTCCAAGCTACATGTTCTAGGGACCCAAACCTTGTTACCACAATAAACAGGACATGCTGGAGGGATAGATTCCTGTCTCACAGACTTCCTATACTCTGGAACAAGCTACCCATCTATGTCAAGCAAAGTTCCTCATTAGCACTCTTGAAGAAAAGGCTTGATGAGTGGATGGGAAATAGGAAATACACCCCGGGAATCACTTCTGTGGCTCTGCTTGACAGGGGCACAGGAAATTAACTTTCTTGGGTGGCCTAAGCCAGGAAACCCTGTTTGCTAGGATTACTTAGGCTCTTGGGCTGATTGCCTAGTACCTACCAATGAACCTATATGTCTTTAAGGGGTGGGTAATGTGTATAGTTCCATTTGAAGGGAATTTCTTATTATTTGTTGATTTGACAGCTGTACTTAACTTGCAATGATTCATGAACTTAGTCAGATATCCTTGTGGTCAGTGTTAAGATCAAGTGAATACATGCAAAATAGGAAAACGTCCAATATGGACCCCTGGGGAATTCCACTGGTCACCTTTTCCTTAAATGAGGAGGTATCACTGAGCCTGAAATAATTTGGTCATTGAGCCAGTTTGCAGTCCATCTTGGCATATAGGGATCTATGTTTAAAGTTATTTGCTTGTTTATAACCCCATTATGTAGCATGGTATCAAACGCTTTTGCTAGGTCCAGGTAGGCAGCATGAAGAGTGTGATCATTGTCCGTGGTCTGCGTGACCTTTTCATATAAGTTCACAGGATTGAGGATAATTGGCCTGCCCTTAACAAATACAGATTTTGTGAGTTAAGCCCTATTAAAGAAGCCAGATGCATTTTTCTGATCAAGGGAAGCTTTTCACCTAGCTCCTGTGTGAGTGTCTATTTTTTTTAGTTTAAGTACAATGCCTTTTTAAAATATGGTGCCAAAATAGTAAACATATTATTCTGACTTAAAATAAGACATCTATTTGCATTTTTGTAAATCAGTTAGAAAGGTGTGAGTGGTATTGTTTTCAAATACTACTTTTGTCCCTTGTCAGAGCACCAAATAAACTGACAATATAATACAGCTAAGAAAACAGAGGTTGCAGTATAAAATGCAAAGAAAAAAATCTAAAACTAAAATAAAAATCATCAAGACACTGAAAAAGAGAAAAAAAGATTTTGTTAGGGTACATATATTCAAGTCCTTGTTTAGCTTACTCGGAAGAAGAGAAGGTAAAATTCTGAAACATACATACACGATAGACAAATCCATTAATAAAGGATGAATCCAAAGTCTTAAACCCATCAACTCAACTCAAATTGTAAAACAATCTAACAGAAAAGTGAAAGGCTTGGATGCAGTGGTTTGAATTACTTAGTAGGGAGTCTGGACAAAAATTTAACCCAGCAGAGTTACATTGTACTTTTATTGCATATAACAGAGGATGAAGCCAGTAAAATGTGCATTATTTTTCATTTGGAATAAAAAAATATAAATAAAAGATTTGTTTAATAAAGAATGCTTTTTATTCAGTAGCTCTAAAAATTTAAAAAATAAGGAAGAAGAGTGAAAACTTTACAAAAGGAACACAGACAAGCTGATTTCAGAAAAGAATTTGAGGTTGGTTTTGCTGATTTTGGTAATGAGTTACCAGAAGAAGTACCAGGAATGAGCAAAGCATTTTTTATTAAAAAAACTTTTTGTTTATATTTTTATTTTTTACTTTTCATTTTTTTAAGTAAAATAAAAGAGTAATTCACCAGTGTGAAAAAGTAAAATACAACAGTAATTCACCAGCGAGAACCCAATCATCATGAAATACACAGTACTACAGCACACTAGACAGTGCAGGGTATCGAGGAAGGTGACAGAACCACAGGCAGAGAGACACAGGCACAAAGCCAATTTTAATAAAAAGCATAATAATAATAGTAATAATAATAACAATAATAATAAAGACAACAAGACTAGCAACAACTGACTAAAGTTTAAGCAGTACTGTGAGGTCAGAAATAACCTTATCAATTTAAGACATTTATTTTTCACAAACAACCAGGGTCCAATAGAAACAATAGAGTCATACATCAGAGAAATTAAAGCTACAGCAAGGACTGTGACATTGCTGAATAGCAGGAGTCACTTATAAAAGAATAATGCATGGCATTAACTATAACAGTAAGAAATAAGCCTTTGTGCAACAATGAATTAATGTTGCACAAAGTTAAAGAGTTGGACAGAGCTTAAGAAATCATACATTTACAAATAAAAAAAATAGCTGAGGAGTTAGATGTGTGTGACGCCTGTGCCTCAATCCTCACCATTGACACCAGAGAGGGCATCTCATATATGAGGAAAGAATAACAAATACACACAGTAAAGTGCAATTTCCCTTAAGAGCACACAGAGATCACAGTCAGTCCATGGCTGGTCACTCCCTTGCTCTCCAGGTCCCCAATAAGACTCCCCACTGGCACAGCTATAGGGTCTAGATCTCAGCCTAGTGGGCAAGCTAAAATCTCCAGCACTCTCTCTGTCCAACCAGTGCTTCATGTCCCTGCCCAAGTAGCTGACACACAGAGTCTATACAACCTTACAGACACTCCTGGGGAAGGCTGGCTTAGCTCTCCAGCTATGCCCCTTTTACCCAGACTATATGGTAGTACCACTTGCCACCACCTACTAATATTTATCAGCTACTCAAAGGCCCTAAAAAGGGTGTCCAATTATTACTGTGCAATATTATTATCCAATTGGTAGTATAGCCCATGGCTAAAGCTATTAGAGTGGCGTTGCACAATTTTACCAAAGGCATGCAAGTACTCTTAAGAGCTTAAATTATCTCTACACAAAACAGTCACAGCTGAAAGTTTTTAAAATATTTAATAAATAATAGAACACAAGACAATACTTCTTACTACACAGTGCTAGTCAAGAGTTCAGAGATCACAGACAACTACTTAAAATAATTCAGTAGTACAGGTCTGACATCACAGAAAAACACTTAATCTAATCTTTCTGGTTTCTGGCTATTTCTAAAAGAAAACACAAGTCTAAGATGACTTACATATGAACAAGACAGTGCTGTGAGTTGGATAGTCAAGACAAAAATATTTAATGCCTTCTGATTCTTTCAGTTTAAATTGCTATTGCAGTCCTTGTTCCCATTACATCATTTCACACTTTCCTGGTGTTCCCAGGCTAACATATACTACATTACATCATTTCACACTTTCCTGGTGTTCCCAGGCTAACAGATACTACATAATTGTTATCTTGCACCTGCAGGAAACTACACCAATAAAAGACATTCCACATGTAAACTCTAGTAATTATTCCTTAAGTTAAAACAATAGGCAGGATGCTTCACTCCAGACTCATCAACTCCAAATTCTAACTTCAAAGGGACAGGCATGAAATACTTGTCTTAGCTTTATTTACAGCAGAGAGCAATGTTGCTACATTGTTTTAAGTTCAACATTTCACAGCATATTCTTCTGTTTAAGAAAACAAGCTTATAGTTCAACCTTTCAAAATATTTTTTTCAATTAAGAAAACAAGTCTGTAGTTCAACATTCATATTTACAAATGATGGAATTATGTATAAAATCTTATCTGGCTAGGCTGGCAGCCTTCATCTATCTTCACCCAATCTTTACAATGTGTACAAGGTAAAGATTCAGAATAATACAAAGCTGAAAAATAAAGATATTTCCAGTAAGGTATGGAGGCATGACAGACGTGTTGTATTATCTGAGCCCCTCCTGATAAGGGCAGCTCCCTTGGGCAGGGGCACACCCAGGATGGCCACTTACCTTTCATGCAAACCCTAGACCTATCCATGATATTGACCCACAATGCTGCAGCTACTAGTCAGGCTGTGTCCCTATAAGTATGCACACATACCACTACATCCACTGTGCTTCACATACTCAAACAACCACTAACAGTGGTCCTTCCCAAACAGTTTCTCATTAATCCCCTTCATACTCCATCTCATACAGATATGTGCAGGCCTAATATTAATTTTCTACAGCACTTGCACATTTCACTATGAATGACATTGCACAACTGTGCTCCCTTCCCATGCAGAGATATTGAAAGCTGTGGTCTGCCCTTGTATATTGTTACTCGGGTTGCCTATGTCAGATGCACAGTGTGACCAGCCTATGCATGAGTAAGCACAGTCTGGCATTGGGTTTGTATAGATCAATTTACTGCTGAGTATATGCTGTACTAGGGGCCAATACTGTGCACAAGCCACTGTCTGTTTGCCAGTGCCATGGCTTACTGTACCTACCTCTGTCTAGCATCTTCATCCCCTCCTGTTCAGTCCTCCTCTGACTCCTTATTAGGCTCACCCTTTACTGCTGCTATACTGTAACATGTTCATCCTGCTGTAGGATTACCTGCTGCAACTGCATCTAATAATCATATTGAGTTAAATGATGCACAATGAAAATAAATTCTGTGCAACTGTCATGGTCAGGTTGCAGAACACCATTGGATACATCCAGGTATACCTCTCAACTTCTTAGAGCAAGAAATATGGACAAAGCCATAAATAAAAGTGGGACAAAGGTTTAAGAATAGGGGCAATTTTTAAATATTGGTCTTACAAACTTAGAAAGTTGATAGAATAACAGGTTTTGCTTTGGCATGAATTTTCTGAAGGGTGTGAAGTCTAAAACTCAAATGTCTGTCATTATTTTCTAACTTCAATCTTTAGTAATTTGCCATTAATTTCACAGAAAACCACAATTTTATGAAAAATGGACCAAAAATATGAGACAAAAATCTGGACATTCTGCGAAAATATGTACAGTTGAGAGGTATGCAGTCAGGTAATGAAACATGCCTTCAGCAGCCCAAACACATGCTCCACAATGACCTTGGTTTGTGATATGGCATTGTTGTAGGCATTGTCTTCCACACCTTGTAGATTTTGCATGGATGTCATCAGCCATAGCACCATGGCATATCTGGTGTCACCAGTAAGATGACTCTGGAGAAAATTACCCCTGATAAAATGTTAATATAGGTCATAAGTGTGCCACATGTGGCAGTTATGGTAACTTTCTGGGTGTCCTGCTGGCACATGGAAGTTAATGGAGTTATAACCTTTATGGTTTACATACCTTCTTTCCAAGTCACCAGGTGGGCCCTTTCTTTCAATGTGTGTGTGGTCTATTGCCACCAGCACCTTGGTTAAATCCCACAGTGTCGGCTCTGTCCTCTGAAGTATGTGGAAGTAGCATATGATGCCACAATTTGAGGTACTGACAGTTATGCCAGGAGAAGTAGTGCAGTGGATATGTAACATATGCCAGCATAGCTAGCTGGAATTTTGTAAAGAATTATATGTCATTTATATATCAAACTGATTTGTACAGATGTTTGTGTTGAAAAATGTATTTGTAAAGCTGCTTGTGTTAAAAATGTACCGACAGTGTGCCCTGCTGGACATAAAAAGAAATATAGATGCATTATTCCTAATGTTTAAATGCATATGTTTTAACAGAGGATATTGGAAGAGAAAAAGTAAATCTCTAACTTTGAAAATAGTTTGAAATTAAATTACCTGGCTTAAGCCATAAAGGTTGTTTTTACAGTTCTCAATGCAGCCAGAGACAAAAAGTCTGTACTAGGAAGCTTTCTGCATTGTCTTTGGAGTGAATTAATCGCTACTCTGGAAGGGTGGAGGTTTTATTTCTTTTAATGATTTCCAGGAGCTGCAGTAGGTCTTAGCAAGGCTTTCTGTGTGTGTATTACTGACACATGTGCTAAATCCTGGCAGCTTCTAGCCAAGGGGGATAGCATGGGAATCGTAAGTCAGATGACCAGATGTATGTGATGTCATTCTGTAATCCATCACTAAAAATGATATTTTAATACTAGGTCAGACTGACATCTCACAGCAGTCTGTTTCCTTGAAACCTGACATAGAAGGATCCCTCACCTACTTCATCTTGCCTTACTCTAGAGAGTGACCAGGGAATAATGATTCTGTAGATCAGTTAGGAAAATATACTGACATTACTTAAGTATTGCTTTTCTGTAAACTGTGTGAACCTGTCTACCTGTGTTATTTTTAATATTTCCTGAGACTGAAACTCTGGTGTTTGCTGTAATAGATAATTAGTATTTTCGGGTTATTTTCTTATTTATTATTAAATATATTTAAACTTTTCATTTTGGCTGATCCTTTAGAGAATATTTTAAACTTTGAGAGGACTTATATATATATATTTGGTGACAGCTCTGGCCACTACTGAAAGACTTGTTGTGGGTCAAACTATCATTTGTAATAATATTAATTTCACTTAGTATAATATAATAAGAAGCTGGCTTTGGTGTGTCTGATAGCAGTGTAACTATCTTATTGTCTGGGCAGAAGGGGGCATAGCTAATAAATCTATGCCAGCCTTTCCCATGTGTGTGTGTGTGTGTGTGTGTGTGTGTGTGTGTGTGTGTGTGTGTGTGTGTGTGTGTGTGTGTGTGTGTGTGTGTGCGTGTGTGTGTGTGTGTGTGTGTGTGTGTGTGTGTGCGTGTGTGTGTGTGTGTGTGTGTGTGTGCGCATGTGTGTGTGTCAACTGTTTGGAGCAGGGACACGAAGCACTAGTTTCACTGAGAAGGTGCTGGAGAACTTGGCTTGGACACTCGGCTGAGGTCACAACCCTATATCTATACTAGTGGGGAGTCTTACTGGGGACCTGGAAGGAGACAGATAGAGAAATCTGGACCCCGGACTGAGTGTGCTCCCTGTAGGCTCTTAAGGGAAATTGTACTTCATGCAGAGAACTGCATCTGGAAATACTGGGTGCATCCATTTTTATTACAAGTGAACATCCTTCTCAAGTGTCAGTGGTGAGGATTCAGGCTCCTTGATTATTGGCCCACAGTGGAGATGTCACACTCTCCCACAAGTTGAAGCATAGCATATAGAAACTAATGGAGTATTCTTAAGGCATATGCCTGAGATACACCCACTGTGCCCCTTTTTGGTCAATGAAATGTCTTTGTAGTTGATTTACATAAAGCCATACTTACCTTTTATCCAATGGGAGAGGTACTCAATGACTCTCATGGGCCTTCAGATAAGGCTGACATAAGTCTACCATCTCCTGCATGGTATCCTTATCTACACAAAACCACTCTACAGTGTCAATGTTGTGAAGGCTATGAAATATAAACCTCAGATGGATGACATGGCGCCTTCAAGGGTGACAACATGCACAACCAAGAACGGTAGTGTCAATAACAGCCTGCTGCATATACGTGTTAGTTAATACAGTGGCAGCCCAACGCATGACTCCACTACTCTCCTGCATGTACATGAGACTTTAGTTTCCGTCAATAACAATAGTGCTCCGTCATCACATCACACTCTAAATACATCTCTGAATTGCTTCACCGTCTTCTTTTGCCTCATTTATATACACAGAGCTCCTCGTTTTTATAATATATGTATAATGTTGCTCACTACAATATCATTATACAGCCATTATCATATAACATGAGCAGCTCTGCTGCCTGGCCTCTGCCACTCTCACTCAAAGTGCATCTGAATTGCACATTCCCTACCCGTGGCTGCTCATCAAACACAACTGCTTCCTGGGATGTGACGAATATTTCCGAATTCCAGTGCATGTTGTCTTTTCTGCCATTTCTCAATTCTAAAAGAAGGTTTTACAACCTGAATATATGGTCAGCAGGTTTATTAATTACTACTGACTGAAATAGTTTGGCATTTAGAGTCATGGAATAAGAATGAGCACTGTACATCTGGGACACTTTCTGATGCTGGACAAGTCACTTAATGCTTGTTTTGTCCTTTGTTCATATATGAAAACTGAGGTACATGTCATGCTAATTCACCTGTAATTCTTAGTACAAGAAGCATATAAAGCTCCATGAACTACGAAGAAGTATGACTGGATCACCGATTATAACCTTTTATTATGTGTTTTCAATATGGATGCCTAGATTCAAGTTTTACTCTGAAGATTAATTTATTGGAATTCATGTTTCAAAGACATAATCCTCTGTGTTTCAGAAACCTTACATAAGTGTTGTGGGTTTGCCGGTCACCTTAGCAGCAGTAAGAACTGAGTTTAGACAAAGCAATGAAGAAGAGCTATTAAATACGACCTTAGAAGCTACATGGTATGTTTAAAATTAGTCAGAAGAGTAGATGTACAATTCAGGAAAGTTTATTTATGATGCAAAAAAGTGGCAGTATTAAGCATATGACAAAATAATAAATAAACCCTGACGTGTTTATTTTTTGTTACAGACAAGCTACCAGGTCCCGGCCAGACTTTAAAGTGCAGAAGAAAAGTGTACGAATATCCTAATGCATATACATTCTTAACTGGTTTAATTTAAAAATTTACAAGCTAAATGCATAAAAAGTTATACATATAAGCTTAATTAAGCACCAGTAACTCTGAATCTGCAGTCTAAATTGGACATATCTTACAGGCACAAGTCTGAGAGATGTAATGCTTGGATTCTTTCTAATTCTTGCTACAGATAGTAACACAGCACCTGTGCTCCCTCTGGTGACTTGTTATAGATTTTCTTCTTCAAAACTGCATGATTTTCAGTTTTGCATTCTTGGGGACACTGCATGCATACGGGAGTTCTTTATCAGTCATTACATTGTAACGAATTTGTGATTGTTCTGTTTCACAAAGGACTGCCTCATGTCTGCAACTTCAATGTCTAATGAGTAATACTACCAGTTCAAACTGTTAGACTTCATAATCCTTCCCAAACTCTTGATTGTGCATGTTATGGTTGATAATACAATATACTGTTGAAAACTACAGATTTAGTTTGAGCTTAATCAGGCAACAGGCAGTTTTAGAAAAACAAATTTCTTTGTGGAAAAGTTCATTCATTAAAAATGTATATGTTTATTACTACTAATATTAATAGTAGTAGTAGTAAATAACTTATCTAGATATTATATCCTAGTACGTCTGGTTTCCATAGTTGAGATTGCCTATGACAACAGGAAAAAACCCTTCCCCAGCTTGTGGTGTGTTCTGTTGGAGCACTGTTGTTGTCAGTAATTGTTTGGAGTATTACACTGACATTTGTACCAAAATCCATTGTTTTCTATTTCTGTGCACATATTTATTTGGATAATGTTCTGTACAGAACCTGTCTGGGCAGTGCTCACCTGTGACTATGTCAAATGTTGATCTCGTCACAAAATTACAATCCCTTTGTCCCACTTTGCTACCTGGGATCAGGATGTCACATTATCTGTGGTCACACCTCTCAATTCAGAGCCACTCCCCTACCTTACTTATCCTCTCCCTCGCAGTCGGACAGTCTTTTGGCTGGATATCATCTCCTCCTGCCTACTTTCTGTTTCTCCTTAATCTTTTCTTTCTGAAATCATCTTCTGGTTTACTGTATGTGACCTAACCACTGTAATTTGTTTTCCTTGACCTTCATTGCAACCGGGGCTACTTTAACTTATGCTTTGATGTCCTCGTCTCTTTGTCTGTCCCACAATGTGCACCCTACTACCCATCTCAGACACTTTCATCTCTATCACCTCTAGCTTCTATAGCTGCTTTGCCTTTACTGCCCAGGTTTTGTACCATACAGTAGTACTGGTCGCACCACTGTTTTGTATACCTTCTTCTTCAGCTTCTTTCGCATTCTTCTGTCATATACTATCCTTGACACTTTGTGCCAGATGGCTGCAGCCCTCCTGATTCTAGTGAGTCATTCAGACTTTTGTTCCTAGGCATCCCTCCCAGATACATAAAGTTGTTACCCTGATCCATTATTTTCCCTTCTGTATCTATTTTCAATTTTTTTTCTGATTTCCACATTTGCTACTTTGGCCAAAGTCTTGGCTGTACTCAGTTTCATTCCATATGCCTTCATGTTTGCATTCCAACCCCCTATCATTTGCTGACGTTCCTGTTCACAGTCTGCTTATAATGTTACATTGTCTGCATACAGCAGCATTACCTGTTCCTTCCTACTTGTTTGCTAATGTAGTCTGTCACCAGTAAGAACAGGAGAGGGCTCAGAGCTGAACCCTGATACACATTCACTCCCACTTAACCCCTCTGTGAGTGTGAGGCTTATGGACTGAGTAAGCAGATCACTGTTAGTATCCATTGTGAATGTTGTCCGATAACTGTCTTCTGTTAATCATTTAAATAATGACATCATGGCTCTTGCTTTTAAGCTTTTGATTGAGGGCTGACATGCAAACCCATGAGATTTCACCCTTGCATATTGTTTGGCAGTGTCTTGTCCATGTGCTGTATCTGCTAATTATCTTGCAGGACTGTTTTTGTGCCTTGCATTATTATACTGTGGATTGTGTCACATACGATAATTGTATAGAGTATACCATCTACCACTTGTCTGTTTCTTGTCCTACACTCCTACTATAATGTATACCATGGCTGCATGCTGAACTACATGAATGACATTTGGATGGCTTTTGTATCTGCGATGCCCCACCACTGGCAACAGTAATCAAGGAGCCTCAATCCTCACCACTATCACCAGTGAGGGACATACATTGGGAGGATGACAAGTACATGCACAGTATTTCCAGATGCAGCTCTCTGCGTCAAGTGCAATTATCCTTAAGAGCACATAGAGACCAGTCAGTCTGAGGCTGGTTTCTTCATCTTTATCCAGATCCCCAATAAGACTCCCCACTGGCACAGCTATAGAGTTGAGATCTCAGCTGAGTGACCAAGCCAAGACCTCCAGCACCCTCTCTGTCCAACCAGTGCTTTGTGTCCCTGCCCAAGTAGCTGACACACACACACACACACACACACACACACACACACACACACACCTGGGAAAGGCTGGCACAGTTTTGCTAGCTATTCCCCCTTCTGCCCAGACTATAAGGTAGTTATCACTGCCACCAACCACGTCCTTATCAGCTACTTTAAGGCCCTTAACAAAGGGTGTACAATCTTACTGTGTAATGTTACTATTAATTCAAATGGTAGTTTGACCAAGAAAGAGCAAGGCTATTAGGACTGGCCTACACAGTGTCACCAAATAAATATGCAAGTACTCCCAAAACTTAAATATGTCTCACAAATATCAGCCACAATGAAAGGTTTACATATATTTAATAATAAATAATAAAAGAACAAGAAAATAATAAATAATCACAGTTACATCAGAGCTCAAAATCACAGGAAATATTTAAAATGGCATTGCAGGACAGTTTCAGATAAATAAAGAAAACATCTAAACTATACTTCACTATATTCTTGACTGTAACTAAGAGAAATGACTGTACCCTAGTTAACTTACTTACAGACGAACAAGGCAGATGTGGTGAGTGGATGTACTTGTCAGGTCAAAGATAAAATACAAAATGCTCTCTCTCTCTCTCAGAGACTTCCCAAACTAATATCCCAAATATTAATGCTGGGATACTTGCAGAAGTGCATAATTTCTTGTCATATGACTTCAGTTCCCAGGCTCAAAACAACCAATGATGCCAGCTGGTAGCATTTAGCATCTACCTGTAAAAATACAGAAACAAGGACTTCTCTTATATCTAAGGCAGATCCTAGAAGTTATACAACAATAAACTCTTCCAAGACAATACAAAAAAACTTCTAGTTCTAGACACTGTATCTGTTACTGCACTGAAACTGAGAGATAACATCATTTGTTTATGGCTCAGCCATAAAGTAATTTAATTTCAACTATTCTTCTGAAGTTTTGCAAGATAATCTCCTGTGTTCCAGCTTCTATGGTTAAAATATATACATCTAAACAGTTACAATAGTGTATATACATTTCTGCTCAGTACTTTACAAAATATCTCTTCAGCACATCTGTACAACATGACATACAGTTCTAATACATTTGTAACACAAGCATATAAACCATGCTGATATTCACAAATGACATATAATTATTTACAAAATTACAGATAGCGTGACATCCCCCCTCTGAGGACTCAAGGTAGTTTTTCAAGTGACCCTTGAGAAACATTGCTTCTGCCTGAAACATTGCTTGAGAGGGTTGAGCCTATCTAGGAATACTTTACCCCATTTCCTGTAATTGAGGAGCCATTTCAGAGGGTAGCTGTGGATATTGTGGAGCCTCTGTGTGCCCCAAGTTCTACAGGGAAGAAGTATATCCTAGGAGCTTTCACCTTGTCTCCTGCCATATCTACCTTTTGGCACTGCTCACAGGTCCTGCAGTACCCTGTTACATCCCTGGAAATCCCAGGCCAATAAAAGTTCTGCATAATGCATCTCTTGGCACTTTTTATGCCCATATGACCTGCAAAGGGAATGGCATGGGCTATGGCTAGAAGTGCCAGATGGTAGGCTCTGGGCACTACCAACTGCTGTATTCTCTCATCCTTTAGCCCTCCCTCAGGGGTCCACTCTCTATACAGTAACCCTTTGTCCCAGTATACAGATTCCCCCTTCCCTTGCAAATCAGATGTCTCACTAACTATCTCTCTCAGGCCTTGTAATGTAGGGTCTGAGAGCTAAGCTTGTCTCAACTCTCTCTTTGTAACCCTTCACAGCTCCCCTTTCAGAGGAAGTCTGGTATTCTCTGACAGAGGTGCCTCACTGTCAGCCTGGGTACTACTACTCACCTCTGCCCTTGCAGTCACTCTGTCCAAGGGAACATCAGTACCCACGAGCAGATGTGGCTCACCTTCAGTCATGCTGCTACAGAGTAGCTCCCTCTCTGAAGTAACCACCACACCAGTCTTGACTTAAGCTCTGTGGTCTCTCTGGGTCTCCTCCAGGCTACCAGACCAATATGCTTGTCTCCAAGCCTGACTGCATGTAGCTACATGCACACATGATACTGCATTATCAAAATGATTTCCTATCAGTACTTCTGCAGTGATAGCCTCAAACACAGCTACTTTCTTGCTTCATTTTCCATCCTCCTAGTTAAGGCAAATCATAGCCAGAGTTATTTGTAATAGGGTCCTTCCTGAAGCTCTGACTGGAGTAGACTGCCCAAACAAGTAGTGCTCCTCTTTAACCATTGCAGGCTTCACAATGGTTAGGTCAGAGGCTGTGTCTCTCTTAGCAGTGGCTTCTTTCCTATTTACTAAGATAGGATATAACCCCTTGTGGAAGTTTGGTACCCTTGTTGTCTCCAGACTTTCTGTCATTCCCACTTACTGGATCTCCCACCTTTTGTTCACCACCTTGCCTCCATGGACATCTATATGCTACATGGCCCCACCAGTTGCATTTAAAACATTTAACCCTTGGTTCTGGCCATGTACCTGGACTAGTGGCTTCCCCTGCTACTGGTGGACTCTGTTGGGGTGGTCTAGGCTGCCCACCATGTGTTGCTTTAGACCCATGAGCAGCACTGTGTATCCCTTTCCTGTGCAGTGATGCCCTGCTTGCTAGGTATAGGTTAATAGGTTCAGATGTGTGTACAAGGCTAATGGCCCTGGAACCTGTACAAGCCTAGCCCATAGGATTACCCTGGCATTGTGCCAACTGACCTTAGTTCCCAGTGCATCTGTTGAGTAGAGCCACTGGAGTGATCACTGGGGTGAATTTTCTATTTCCCATCCACTCATCAAGATTTCTCTTGAAGAGGTGCTCTGTTTGACATGTATGGGAAGTCTATTCCATAGCATGGGCAGTATCTGGGTTATGAACCTGTCCCTCCAGCATGTTCTGTTGATTGTGGTAATGAGATTGAGGTCTCTGGAGCATGTGGTGCAGAGGTATTGGGATTTCTTTAGATGTAGCATTTCTAACAGAGCTGGGTCAGACATGGCTTTGTAAGTCAAGCAGAGATTGCCTCTAAGTAGGCAATATGAGACAGAGAATAGTTGGAGTTTTTTGAGTCTGTCCATATAGGACAAGTGTTTAAGGCCTAGGATTCTCTTTGTGAGGTACTTTTGTGGCCTCTGCAGTTGTTGCAGGTGTCTAGTGAGGTACAAGCCAAATGGGGCATTGTACTCAATGATTGGCCTAATGAGGGAAGAGTAGAGCGAGACAATGACCTCTTTCTTCCTGGTTGCAAAACCCTTAGTAATGAGATGTGCCACATAGAAAGACTTTCTGACCTCAGTGGCAATGTGGTGGTCAAAAGAGAGGTTGCTGTCAACCTGTGTTCCCACATCTCTTATAATGTCTTCTGTGTTCAGTGGACTACCATTGATGTGGTAATTCATGGAAACTGGGTTTTTCCCAAAGGGGATGACAACACATTTTTTGGCATTGAGCTTAAGGCCATGGTTCTGACACCAGTCATTGGTCTCACTGAGGCCTTTCTGTAGGATGTCAACATCACTTGGGAGTTAATAATAGCTCCCAACTTGCAATAGTCAGTTTACAGCTTAGCATTTCAGTAACAATGCAATTACACTGATGAACAGTGTTACAGCTACTAGATACACTATTTTAGGCAGAAAACACTACAGAAATGTTTATCACAGCAGAAAAACAGCAGTGAACCCCTCCTCGACTAGCTCTGTGCGCTCTATCAGCAGAAGATGGCTGCCAAAAACAGAGGAAACTCAACAAATAAAACAACCAGGCATGGATAACAGCAGACCTCTATCCAAACTATGCTACCTGACTAGAACACAGAAACCTCACACAAAATGCACAGAAAAGCAAAGACAGAGCACTCACAAACAGAAAATACAACTCTCGGTAAGAAAAAGCAGTTTACAGTTAGGTAATTCAATAAAAATGCAATTACAGTAATGAACACTATCTAGCACTGAAGAATAGAATTAAAACAGTATAAAACAGTACACAAATGCAGTGAAACAGTAAAAAAACTTTGTAATAGTGGAAAATGTAGTAGATTAGCTATATATCACAATTATAAGCGTTAAGAAGTACAATTCAATGAAATAAATCTAAGAAATTACTTATTCTGCTCTTGGGGTATTAGGGAATTTCTGCTTTGTCCCAGTGATGAATCACTACTCCACAGCCTAGCAAAAACAAGCAAACCCCCCTGCAGACACAGGGTTTAAATACCAGGAAAGCTGAAAGAATCTAGAAGCTCAAATTACTACCCGGTCCTGCTAGCCCCTGCTCTTTCAACCAATCACTCATGCTAGAGAAGGTCAGGCAACCCTGTTACTCTCAATAACAGAGAAGACAAGACACTATCAGCACAAGATGGCTGCCAGAAACACAGGAAACTCAACAAACAAAACAACTAGGCCTGGATAACAGCAGGCCTCTGTCCAGACTATGCTACTAGACTAGAACACAGAAACCTCACAAAAATGCACAGAAAAGCATAGATACAGCACTCACAAACAGAAAATACAACTCTCAGTATGAAAATGTAGTTTGCAGTTAAGTAATTCAGTAAAAATGCAATTACAGTAATGAAACACTATCTAGCATTGAAAAATACAGCTAAAACAGTACACAAATGCAGTGAAACAGTAAAAAAGCTTTACAACAGTGCAAAATGCAGTAGATTAGCCGTATAGCACAATTATAAATGTTAAGAAGTGAAATTCAATGAAATAAATGTAAGAAATAACTTATTCTGCTCTCGGAGTCTTAGGGAATTTCTGCTTTGTCCCACTCCACAGCCTGGCAAAAACAGCTCTCCCTTTTTCCCCATCTCATCTGCTGTGTTACATTTTCTATCTGCTAACCAGATTTTCATGTCCTCAGGCAAAGTGCTAAGGGCTTGTTTCCTCACCAAAATATATGGCACCCCTTCAAAAGTGGTGACCTGACACCCAGTCACCCACCTATGAAAATAAGTGCGTAGTTCAGCAATATATTCATACACACTTTAATCTGCCTTGCATCTATGCTCAAGAAACCTTTTCCTAAAAGCTTTAGGTATTAAATTAAAACACTCTAACAGACAAATTTAACAGTATTATAATTTAAGCAATCAGTATCAGACAATTTAGAAATAGCAGTTACAGCTTTACCATGGAGTAAGAGGGTTAGGAGCCATACTCAAAGCCCTTAGTCAACATTATACTGTTTACATACCCTTTCAAACATATGAATAAAACTGTCAAAATTATCACACTCTGTAAATTGTGGAAGAAATTTACTGACCTTTGTTGCTTCTGGGGTTTGGTTACTCCCTCCCCCATTACCTCCATAACCCTGGCAAAAAGTCAGCATTTCCTTTTCATGTTGCCACTGCCTCTCATTCTCCTCAGCTTCCAGATGTCTCAGTCTCTATGCTGGTTCTATTTCCAAACATTTGGCCTTCGGTTCAAGTCTCTTCAACTTCAAATGGATTATTAAGTCCTCTGTGGAAAGGTTGAACTGTCAATTTTCTGAGAGTTGTACATCCCCAAGGCCAGTCTGATTGCCCTCCTGGTTGCTAATTTGTGATGCAGCTGTGACTAAGGTGGCAACCATTTATGCTTTAGTCAGGTTGGCATGCTCCAGTCCTTTGGCTTGGCACATCTCAATCAACTGTCAGCTTTCCATACTCCTCTGCTGACATCCTTGCCTGCTCTCCCTAACTAACTAAGCTAAGAAAAAAAAATAAAAAATTGTGATATGAAACTCTAAATGTTCAGTGTATGGCTGACTGAAAGTACAAAAACCTTCCTTAGTCGCCACTGTCCACAGGCTACAGGAATTCAATATCCACCCCACTGAATCCCAATATGTGGATATCTCACCACTGCCAGGCAATATATGTGATGCGATATCCCACCACTGCCACCAATATAATGTGATGCCCCACTGGCAATAGTAATCAAGGAGCCTCAATCCTCACCACTAGCACCAGTGAGGGACATACATTGGGAGGATGACAAGTACATACACAGTATTTCCAGATGCAGCTCTCTGCATCAAGTGCAATTTCCCTTAAGAGCACACAGAGACCACAGTCATTTTGGTGCTGGTTTATCCTTCTTTCTCCAGATTGTTAATAAGACTTCCCCTGGCACAGCTATAGAGTTGAGATCTCAGCTGAGTAGCCAAGCCAAGACCTCCAGTACCCTCTCTGTCCAACCAGTGCTTCATATCCCTGCCCAAGTAGCTGACACACACACTTTGAGGTTTGAGTTATGCACACACACACACACACACACACACACACACACACACACACACACACACACACACACACACACACACACACTCACCTGGGAAAGGCTGGCACAGGTTTACTATCTATGCACCCTGCTACCCAGACTATAAGGTAGTTATCACTGTCACCGGCCACGTACTTATCAGCTACTTTAAGGCCCTTAACAAAGGGTGTCCAATCTTACTGTGTAATGTTACTATTAATCCAAATGGTAGTTTAACCAAGAGCAAGGCTATTAGGAGTGGCCTACACAGTGTCACCAAATAAATATGCAAGCACTCTCAGAACTTAAACATGTCTCACAAATAGCCACAATGAAAGGTTTAAATATAGGTAATAATAAATAATAAAAGAAAAAAGAAAATACTCAGTAAATAATCAGTTACATCAGAGTTCAAAATCATAGGAACTATTTAAAACAACATTGTAGGACAGTCTTAAATAAATAAAGAAAACATCTAAACTATACTTCACTATATTCTTGACTGTATCTAAGAGAAATTACTCTACCCTAGTTAACTTACTTACAGATGAACAAGGCAGATGTGGTGAGTGGATGTTCCTGTCAGGTTATGCCTGATCCAGCTTGTCTGTCCATTTTTTTAAGTATATAGTGATGTCTCATAGTATATGTTGCATTTCTGGGACTCAGCATTCTTGCACATTGTAATATTATGATCACAGAGTACGCCCTGTCCTGCTAATCAGAGGGGACTCCTACCTACCAGCATAAGAACATTACAAGAATGTCTGATTAGAATGTCTGATTGGTGCTTTGCAGCATGGGATCTTATGGATCATGCATTCCTTCCACTTGCATAGTGCAGTTTGTTTATTCAGTGGTGAATAATTTGTGAGGTACACCATTACAGTGGTTTAGAAACAGTTACTATCATGGTAAAGACACAGCATTTAGCATTTCTGACTTACTGTCAATGGTAAATACTAGACATATGCACAGATTAAGGTAGCCAATCAAGCAGCATCTTGGGAGATGGGCAGAAATTACAAAAAGGAAAAAGAAATGGTGTCAACCAATGCTGATGCAACATCATGCAAGGTTACATAGACTTTGCCTTCATGATCAAACCATGCCAACTGTAGGTAAATCCTGATATATCCACACACAGTCATGGATTATTGCTTGATTATAAAGTTATCTTTCTCTGCCACATTTATGGTGACTCCAAGAGAACAACATGCATAGCAGGCACCTCCAGGCTTTTCATAATTAAACTAATCCTACAAATACACACATTTTAAAGATACAAATAAAATAAAAGTAAATAATATTAATGAAGAAATTATTTTTATATTAGTTTAGTGGGTGAATATTTTGACCACATGACCATCTACATGACACCAGATATTTCTTCATGTAATGACTATCCAGTACTCAAGGGAAGTCTGCAGATTAAAATTGGTGGCCTTTATTTGTTTTTTTCTGAATAATACTGTTTGCACTTCTGATTGCAAGTAGTGATACTCTAACTACTGCCTAAACTGTAGGCCCAAATATTAAGCTCCTACTGTTGATTGTTTTTAGGCAAAGTAGTCTGCGTTTTACCTAAAACATATTTCTGTGGCAAATGAGGGCAATAAAGCCCTCATAATTTGTCAATAATGTAAAGGATACAATACAAATACTGCCTACCTACTAACATCATTCTGTCAGTTCTTAGAAAGATGGTGCAGGATTCATAAACACCTACACTTAGTTATTCTATTGTTTGCAGTGTAAAGCAATTGTGTACACGCAGCGCTTCCTTTTGCCCTGAAATCCAAACTCTTTGGAATACAGTCACTATTACACTTAGAAAAAATGCTATGGATTGCTGCCGCCATAATTAACCTTTATGAACTACTGAATTAACTGATCTGTTAACTGTTTAAATCATTCCTTAAAGCCTCCTGGCTGATTTTCTGCTGTTTTAAATATTCTCTAGTGTTTCCCACTGAAACTAGGGTAGCTGGTAGCTGTAACATAGACCAGATCCAGGCCTGCTGCTTCTGGAACTGTTTGTAGCGGATTATTTGTTCTGAGCACATTTTCCAGCCCATCACAGATTGGAAGGGGCCTGTCTGCACTTTTGTGAGAGAATTGTGTTTGATTGGCACTTGACTAGTAAGGGGAGGCTGGTCTAGGGCTTAGAATAAACATCTTCACTGGTCCTTTTGAATTTTGACAGTTTTATTTTTTTTTTCAGGTTTTAGCATCTGGTATTTAGACCCTGCATCTGAGCAGGTTTGTGCCTGTTTGTGAGCCATGCAGCACCACAGACTGCCGCAAAATAGTGCACCAAAGCCAGACAGTTTAATTCAACACATTTTCCCTTAAAACCCAGACAGAAATATCTATTTGCTTCTCTGTGATTGTTTCTAAAAAGCCACCTCTAGGTGACAACAGTCAACAGTCTTCAACCTAGCATTATGGACAGTTGGACTACCCTTATTTCTTCTGCCAACCTTGTTGACTTGGGTCTCTTGAGGCAGTGTAGCAATTGCATCAGTACACAGACAACCCTCCCCTAATAATACACTCTAGTACAGATTGTGACAGATATATTTACACCAAGAATCTAGAATCTATGTTCTCTCTCACTCAGAACAGTAACACGGAGAAGGTTGTCAACTCACGCATCACTACATATTCACATAGTACCACTACTTATACACATACCACAACTCAGAGATATAGTACGCATCAATCACATAAATTCATATACATGGAGGTTCTCTCAAAAAACTTACCAAAACACCAGATACCTCCAAAACACAAGTCTGCTACAGCTAACACAGTCTCCACAGCACCCATGACACATAGCAACACCAGTGTCTCACCTACCAAGCCCGTAAGGCATAACACTTAAAAAACAAGTTTTCTTGTCATTGGAGACTCAATAGTGAGACACATGGATGTCCCACTCACCAGGTTGGACAAGGAGAAAGTCACAGTCAGCTGCCTGTCTGGTGCCAGAATTCACCAAATCACGCATGTACTCAGGTCTCTCAGCAACAAGTACAGTTATAACTCTGCCATAGTTCATGTTATTGTGAATGACCTGAGGCGTACCTCACTGGACTATATGAAGAAAGACATGGTCAAGCTCTCTGAGTATGTGTCCCAGGCAGGTATGTACCTAGCACTGAGCAGCATACTACCCTCACCTATAAACAATTATTAATTTCATTAATTGGCTTAGTTTTTGGTGTCATTCCAAGGGAATACATTTCCTGTCTTCCAGGGAAGCCATGGTCGACAAACCTTGCTGCTTTGCCAGAGACAGTTTGCACCTGGCACCCCTAGGCTTTCAGCTAGTGGCAAAGGCTCATGCCACCCCCATAGTGTTTTTTAGGCAAGGTCTCGAAAACAACATTACTGACATGAAATTAACCATTCAGAATAAAATACAGGTCATGTTGCTAAATGCTAGGAGCTTAAACCAAAAATTATACTCCCTTGAAGCACTTCTATCCCTAGAAGATGCAGATGTCTGTGCAGTCACAGAAACATGGTTTAAGGCCTCAGAGAGTACCCCAGCCCTGCAAGGCTGCAATGCCTTCCACACCTTTAGATAGCAAAAGGAACACGTGAAAACCAAAGGAGGTGGTGTTTCAATCTATATTAGAGATAAAATCACCTCATGTCTAGTTAGAGTGGACAACTCCATGGAGTTACTCCAGGACCAGGTTACACTGGGTAAGACCCCCATTCAAGTCCTAGCCAGTTATAGATCCCCCTCCATGGGTCATGACACCCATGATGCCTACTTAACCAAACTAAAGACAATGCAAATTTTACCGAACACACTGGTTACGGGAGATTTCAATTATCCCACCATCAACTGGGAAACCTGCTCTAGCCCAAACATGCTAGCAAAAAAGTTCCTTGACTTTGTGAATTCAAATTTCCTGGAGAAAGTTTTCCATACCCCAACAAGAGGAACAAACATTCTAGATGTGGTCCTCACCAACATGTCAAACAGGTGCACTGCTGCAACTGTTAGACCCTCATTATTTAAAACCGACCACAAATCAGTAACCCTCAAACTGACACTAACACCAGAACTCACAAAGGGTGAAATCAGACTAAAAACTTTACCAAGGCAAACTATACCCTCCTAGGTGAAGGTATAAATGCATTCCAAGCCCCACCCCAAGCTGAAAGTGGTAACTATGCCAAAGCTTATACTAAAGACCTGTACAATCACTTGCATAAGTGTATAAACTTAGCTGTACCAGTTAGAATCAAAGCCAAAGCCCCAAGTAAAATCAAACTGCCATGGTGGACTTCCAGCATCAACAAACTCTACAATAAATGCAAAATGTTGCTGTCTAAGAAAACAAAGACAAAGACCCAACAATGGAAAAGCACCCTCCTCAGCCTTAACAGGCAAATATGAGAACTTGTCAAATCATCCAAGAGCTCCTTTGAGAGAAACCTAGCAAGTACTGCTAAGGATAATCATAAGGCCTTTTACAGCTATGTATGTATCTTAAAGGGTAGGGCCCAAGCATGTGCATAACTGGTGGCCTATGGTAACACAAACACTGACTCCACAGAGATAGCGAACTTGCTAGTGGATAGGTTTGGTGAAAATTTCACTGCAGTATCCCCTCCTAACTTACAACAAACCTCCTCCAAACCCCCCCCCCACCTTACCTATCTGAAGAGCAGGTCCTCAAAACTCTGTCCAAGGCAAATAACATGGCTTCTATGGGACCAGAAGACATCCCAGGTTGTCTTCTAAACAGGCCAAAACATGAACTATCACCACCAATACGTACCCTTTTCAATCATAGCCTAACCACATGGTGAACAGTTACAGTTATTCCCCTCCACAAAGGTGGCCTAGCAACAGACCCAAGGAATTACAGACCCATAAGCCTGACCAGCCTCATCTCTAAGGCCATAGAATGTATTATTATGGATCTCATAAATAAAGACATAGATGACCGCCACACCCTGGACCCTACTCAATTCAGCTTTGTGAAGGGCAGATCCTGCCTGTTAAATCTGGTGGATTTCTTTGAAAGTGTGACCAAGGCCATTGATAAGGGTAAATCTGTGCACACAGCATACTTTGACTTGGAAAAGGCTTTCAAAACAATCCTACATTCAAGCATTACCGATAAACAGCAAACTGAGTGTAAACCCCTTTGTTGCAAGATGGGTTGCCAACTGGCTCACAAACTGGACACACACTATCAAAGGAGGTGACTCCAGATCAATCAGCAGGCCTGTTACCAGTGGGTGCCACAGGGGTCAGTGCTGGGCCCCTACTGTTTTGTATATACTTCTCAGATGTTCAGGTCAAAACTAAAGGGTTGTGGCTGACCAAGTCTGCAGATGACTGCAAACTAGGTGCACTCACTGAATCACCAAATGATGTCAGTATACTCCAGGATGATCTCACACAGACCACCGGCTTGTGTATTAGTCACAGTCTCAAACTGAATGCAAAGAAATGCATCATCATTCCCTTCAGCACAGAGAATGTCCCTTCACACTGTCAAATCAATAACAATACCCTAAGTACCCCATGACATGGTAAGGGACCTGGGATCACAGGTTGACCACGACCTTAACTTCAACCTCCATGTGTCTACCATTGTAAGGAAAGCTTTCCATGCAGCTCACTTGATTAGTAAAGGCATCATCTCAAGAGCAAAAGAAGTTATAAGCCTCCCCTATACTTGGCGCTTATCCAGCCCATAATTGAGTATAATACCCCATTTGGTATGTGACGTACTAAGCATCTACAGCAATTAGAGAGACCTCAGAGGTTTCTAACAAGGAAGATCAACTGCCTCCAGTATGTGCCTTACATAGACCAACTAAAACCCCTGTCACTATATGCCTTATAATATAGACTTCTTACGGGAGAAGGTTGGGAGGGTGGCCTAATGGTTAAGGTATTTGTCTTACAAACACAAGGTGCAGGGTTTGAGTCTCACAAGGGATAATTAGCTAGGCTTAAAATGGCGATGGGGCAGTTAGGAGAGACTTATGCCTGGCCTACAGAACAACCCAAGACCCAAACCTAATGAACTTGTTGCACATCTGTAAATCAAATGGGTCTAGGACTACCCATTCCAGGAATTTAAATATGGCCTGTGACTTAAACAGAACATGCTGGAGGGACAGATTTATCTCCCAGCAACTGCCACGTCTTCAGAACAGGCTACAAATTCATGTGAAACAGAGCACCTCCATGGCACTGTTCAAGAGGAACCTGGATGAGTGGATGAGGCACCATAAATTCTTACCAAGGATAGTGCTCACAACCCTTCTGGACATGGGCAGTCATCACTAAATGCAATATTGGATACTGACTAGTACCTCTACCGTATTACATTGGGTTGAAACGGCTAGGCTTAAAATGACCTCTGGGTCAATAGCCTAGTAATCTCCTATGATTCTATGGACATAAAAAGTGATCAGGCCAGTGGTAGAATCATTTGCACAAGTATATGTTAATGGGAGGACTTGTCACCTGTGCTTTTGTCTAAGAGGAATGAGCCATGTTGTTGTAGTGCCGGGTACAGTTGTGTAACTCTTTATTATATTGCAGTATTAACATAAATAATGTATACTTTTCAAGTATAAATGGATAGAAATTTCATTGGATATCCACTTGTGTGGTGGGCAGGCAGATATCACAGGCTTAAATCATTTGTTGGGCTACAAATGTAAAATCCCTGGCATTGCTATTAAGTGATACAACACTCTTCTGCAATAACTGTTTTTATTCCCAGAGAAATGTTTCCATAATGGCTGGTAACATTCTTTCGAAGCATTTTAATGCAAATCAATAACTGATATATATGACTATGCCAACAGCAATGGACAAACAATGCAGACAGTAAACAAATTGGGGTATTGTGAAACGAAATCCATCAACAATTTTAAAATAAATCAATTTATAAAAAATACCAATATACCTTTTTAACAAGTCAGTTGGCAAACTAGATACAACTTTTGAAAGTTAATTAGCAGTATCAAGCTTTCTAGAGCCAAACACTTTTCCCTACTATGATACAAGTTCCTTACCCACACAATCAGCTTTATATATTGCAGATTTAGACCTCTGAGCATTGAGAATATACAAATCAGGTGTGAACTCATCAGCATCCATGGATTCCACAATCTGCACTAAAAGCAAAATAGGTAAATATCACGTAAGCACCTACACAACTCTGTGCACAGACACTAGCATGAAAGGACAAGCATTGATGAGTGTTACTTGCTAAGGGCTTGCAAGTGTGAATGATTATCCTGATAAATCAAGATTTTCACAGTCTGTCTTCTTTGACGTACACTTACCAAGGATGTGTCAGGAATAGGCTTAACAAATAGTATATGATTTCATTCACTGGCTTAGGACAGAAACATTTATGAAGTGGTTATGACTGCACTTTGTGCCTCTGAGTAAAACTTTGTCTACAATTCTAAGGAACTAGATTACTCATTGAAACAGATATCTAAAGCAATGGAAATGAGGTTGCATTATTGTTAGAATAACATAGATAAGGGACTGATGCTCACAAAATAAAGTGAAGAAAACAGCTGTAGTGTTGCAAATATGTTTTATTATTGTGGGAGCAAATATTTGCTTAACTCTTGCCAATATCCCATTTATCCACATATCTACTGACAAATTACAAAGGACAACTTTCAGAACTTGGTCATGTTGCACCTTTAATTTGAACTGATACAATGTCACATCCTGAGTATATGTAATCTAATTTTTTCTTCTTCCTAATTGTATACACTGTGTAAGGAATGACCTCCTGTACTTCTTTGTGTGTCCTCTTTCTGGACAATTGTCATTACACAAAATCCTGTTAATGTGTAGCATAAGTGCTACTTGTGTTGTAGCAACCAGATGTGAAAAGAATGATGTGTCGTGTTTATGACGTAAGTGTTGTGTTCCTTGCCAGATTTATCCTTTAATTGTGTTAGTTTGAAACATAATTTCTGTGTAAAATATTTTATTTTTTTTATTGCCTTTTGCATTTCAGCACTGCTCAGCAGCATACAAACATGGTTCATGGCCAAAGGAAACAAGTGAAACATTTAATTCTGGATGCCATCTGTGGCACAAAACAACCAAGGTGCCAGTGTATGGCCATGAATTGTAATCAGTAAAGAAAATGCACTTGTCAGCTACCTTGCTCTATGGCACAAAGTGTAAGTCAACTGAGTTTAGAGAAAGCTGAAGGATGATGTAGGGCTCAAATCCATTTCACAGATACTTTTACAGAGGGGTCAGAATGCCATTTGCCACAACAGTTTGATCAGGAGTGTAACGATAAATAAAAATGAGTATTATAACTATGTTGACTGCAAATGTATCATTAACGCTTGCTACATAAACCAACTATAATGTGTGTAAAGTATGTTAAACATAACAGTCATGATACTTAAAGTGCACTTGCATTGGTATGATGTGCACAATAGTTTTTTTATAATTATTATGACTCATCATATATCATAAGTATGTGTTTAGGACAGTATGTTTTATGAAGTACGTATGTAATATATCCCAACCTGTATTATTCAGGTCATGCAACTCCAGGCATCTGAAAAAACACAACTACTGCCTTTTACATAGAAATGCAGTCAAATGACTGCTTAACATCACATATGCAAACATCTCTTAAGTATCTCTCCATTCATTCTTAAATTAGTATGTCTCTAACTACTATATTAGAAAGTAATTTCTCCTGTGGCACTTAGCAAAGTTTAACATTGTATCCTTCTTTTTCCGAGGTGGTACACTCAGTCTTACTACTGTTTAAGTCTCAAATTCTCGTTATGTCACAACTCATACCATTTTCCCTCCAACCAACAATGATTATAACAAACACCATACAGCATTTCAGTTTTTGACACTGGAATATGTGTCATTAGGTTGAGCATTACATCTGGCCAAATCACACTGCCATATTTCACACCTTCCATGTTTCTTGATGTAATCACTGCCAATGTGTCTGCCAAGCCATAGTCATGCTTTCAGTTGTAGAAATGCAGCTGGCAAAGCTTTGCATCTTTGCACGCAGGCTGTTACATGTGAAATCTCAATTGGGCACCAGTTTAGACATATATTTCTAGCTTGACTTCTGTAGACGTGGCTGCAAAGGTGAGAATGATGTTTCATTTAGATCACAAAGGTGAGCTGTTGAGGAGTTCAAGATTTTTTTTTTGGCATTTCTCATCAAGCTTTACAGCTGTAGCCTGCTGCCAGGGGATTATAACGGGTCTCCGTAAAGGCTAAGGCTTGGAATAACTTGGCAAAGGTTGTCTCCAGTGTAAATGGCATACCAAGCACTGGGTAACTATCATCACCACCACTCTAGGGACATGAAGAGGTGCAAGCAGGACCTCCTGAGCCAATGGGAGGATGAATTTAAGACTGCAAACACCCTTCACTTGTATAAGAATAGTGACCCATCAACTGTATATGATATACCATTGATTAGCCAGCCAAGCCAGTTATTTCATATCTTTTTTCTTTTCTCTACTGTACAGATGTAGAACAGACAGCAGAAACTGTGAGGTGCATCAGGAGATACTAACTCACCTCAGAGAGGTAGGGGGTTAAGTATGCATCAGGTCTGAATGCAAAGCAGACAAGTATTTTCAGTCTATCATTCTATGTCATCTTGGTGCCGTGGTGGTGCAGTGGTTAGCATTGTCACCTCACAGCAAGAGGTTCTCTCATTCGATTCTTGGCTGGAGCACCTTCTGTGTGGAGTCTGCATGTTCTCCCCACGGTTGAGTGATGTTAAAGACATGCAGGTAGGTACATGCATGAATGGGTGTCTTCCTTGAAGGTTGAGCATCGGGCTGGCAACTCGGCACCATAAAAATCCACTGCAAGTCCTTAGCGGACCGGAGTTCCGCTGTGGCGAACCCTAACCGGGAAAAGCCGAAAGACATTACTTTTACTCTATGTCATCTTGAGCAGGAATACCTCGATTTCTATATGAAGCATACATGCCTGCAGCAATATCTCTTGGGGAGGGGATTGCATTAGGCAATGAGTAGACCCCCTTAACTGTGTGTGGGCTCATTACCCAGAAACAGACATTAGATTTTATAACAGGATAGTATTTATAACTTGTTAACTGCAGTACTGCATGACATTAACAATTCAACATTTGCAAATGCAATTGTTAACTTTGAAAGTATATCTCTGAGATGGCATAGTCAAATAAATGTCGCATTTGTCATATCATGTCATAGTGATTGATTTTATGACACGTTAATGCTTTACCTGGCTTAAGCATTGAAATAATAAAATAAATAATGTGACATGCCATTGATCTAATTCTCTCTTTTTGTCTTCCTACCCTACCTCTCTCTTGATATATATATATATATATATATATATATATATATATATATATATATGGATCCATATCATATGACTGAGGTTTCAAAACTTGGAAATTCATATAATCGAGACCATATGATCAAAGTTTTGAAACATCAGACATTATGAATGGAGATCGCAGTACAGAGTGGATTGGAAAATCCATCCTTTTCCTCACTGTAGTGTGATCTTGGAGTTGGTATATTTAATTTTCAGGGGATGTGGGGGGGAGCAGGGGGGCTTGCCCCAAGCAAAAATGTAAAAAAAAAGTTTTTTTGTTTTTATTTTTTTTCTTGTATGTTCAGTGTTTTAAAACTTTGATTTTATATATATATATATATATATATATATATATATATATATATATATATATATATATATGGGTCCCTATCAAATAATCAAAATTTCACTTACCCGATACCCACTTAATTAAGATGAAAACACCGTTCAATTAAGCAATGTTCACATCACCAGATTTCTACACAGAATGGAGGCAGTTTGCTAGCATGGAGAAATTTGTCCTTTTCTCCACTGTAGTACAATCTTGGAGTTGGTATATTTAGTTAATGTGGTTGTGGGGGGGGGGGGGTGTAGCATCCCACCTGGCTAGATTTGACATACTGAGTTGTGCCTGTTGATTAAATTTTGGCTAACTGCCTCCATTCACTGTGTAAAAATCCAGTGGTGTGAGCTTTCACTTATTTGAACATTTGGTATTTTTGTCTCAATTAAGTGTGTTTCAGGTAAGTGAAATTTCAATTATCTGAAGTAGACCCATATATTAATGCTGAAAACAAACTGACCATCAGCACAGGGAGGTAGGCAGATCACTGTAGTTCAGGCTGCCATACCTCCACAGCTGACTACAGGTAGCGCAGAGATCCAGCCCATCTGGTTCACAGCATGTCAGCATTGTGACCACAGCGCCTGCCTTACCTGCTCCACCTGTGTCAGGTAGCTCTCCCCTGGCTGCTGGTGCAATGATACCCTCTGGGAGCAGTAGTAGAGGTATGTCAATGTACATGTATATAACAAAACTGTTACGCAGATATCTGCTGTGTGCATGTGTAGCTTGGGAATCCCTCTTACTAGTACTTCTGCTCATTTTTCACAGAGAAATGCTTTATTTAAGAGTGATGATGACATTTTAAAGAAATTATCCTTACATAAGAGTGGTAGCAAGCCTTCTCCTCTGGCATGATGAAATGAGACAATGATCTCTATGTTGTTGTCTTAGTAAGTCATGGTGTGAATGCTCCTGTGGCACATTCAGTGAGTAATGACTTGTATAGCATGTCTGCACAGATGGAGTGTGGTTAGTTTCTAGGACTGTGTATATGTAAAAAACAATGTGGATGGAAAAGTTTACTAGGTCAAGCAACATTGATACTGGACTGTTCATACATTAATAGTAGTGCCCCCTTTTCATCAATCTGACAAATTAATATTGTACACAATAACATCAAAACTCCTTTCTTACTTCAGTAATTTCAGTTATTTGTGAAAAGCTCTACTGCTATCTCCTGTGGCAGGTGTAGTCAACACACAGCTCTGTAGAGTGCCTAGTATAGTAGGCAGGGGTTTGAATCTGGTATAATCTGTCTGTCTGTCAAATAACTGTGTCATACAGGCGTGGTTTAGACAAAGAAAGTAGTTATGGCTCAGTCAGAGGGCTACATTTTTAAGGAGTCATGCTCAAATTTAGGGGATCCATACCCAATACAATAGCAAACTGATATAAGCCCTTCAAGGGTGTTCTTCATGACACAATCAAGACGCCTCTTTCTCTGGTGTGAATGATTGATACACACCATTCTGATATGTGTCATGGCATGTGTTTGATTCTGGAGAGATGCAAATTCTGAATATGCAATTGATTGTTCACAGGTATTACTTATGTTCCAAATAATAATGCTCTGTATTATGTGTCTTCATCCAAGCATTTATGTATTACTATAATTCTTTTTTTCACACTGTAGAGCTTTATAGGACATGAGGGCTTACCAAACATTTCTTACTGTATGGCATGCTACAAGATCATCAGAAAGTGTTACTGGTCCTGTGTTAATGAGACTTTCTTGTGTATTTGTGTTGTTTACTTGCTGTTATGGTAGTGTTCACTGTAATTCCCTGTAAGCTTGCTAGTACAATCATGAAGCAGACAAGAGCCATTTACCAATGGAGCACTGAAGTAATAAATGTCATAAGATATGCAATGTAATTTGTCACTTATGTATCCTATTACATTACTGTTTAAAATTTACACACATATTAAACAGATGCTTCTCTTAACCATGTGTAAAGGTAATATACCACACCCTTTCTATGGCTGCAAGTGGCAACATATGACAAAGATATATCCCTTTCAGATGTGCATGACACAACATATGCAGGGTTAATTTCTTCTTGTTTATACAAGCTGAAGTGGACATTACATCAGTAGTGTCAGTTACCACTAACAGTTTCCCTGTATATACATATGCAATAACAGTAGCATATGCAAACAGCCCCTAATGTGTCTAGTGTCCTTGCTGTTATCTCAACTCGGCATTTTGTTAACATTTATTTTACATGTACTCCCACAATGTTGCTTTCTGTCCTTCTACATCCTTTGTTAGCTTGTCCATTTTTATTTATGTGCATGGGTCAATCATTATTACATCAATATGAAAGTATTTATGTTAAAATGTTTTTTGAGAAATAAGCACATTTTACTGAATTATCTAAGCACATTTTCCCTATTTAACTTCACCTGTTTCCTATTTCTGCACAAATCCTATTGTATTTTGTGCACTGCCTCCACATTTAACTTCCTCATTAGGTCTGTCAATAAACGTGCCCTTGTTTAGTATTAACTGTCTGTACATACTCACTTACTACATTAGCATTTCTGCAAACCATTTTGTTTACACCTCTTGTGTGAGCTTCTGTGCACCTTTTTGTGGCCATTAACACTTCTGCTGGCCACGAAAAGATGCTGATAAATGTGGATGTTTTCTTAGCAGCATGCATACTCAGTGAGCACTGCCCATCACTACTGCCCATCATGCATACTCAGTGAGCACTGCTGCCCATCATGCATACTCAGTGAGCACTGCTGCCCATCATGCATACTCAGTGAGCACTGCTGCCCATCATGCATACTCAGTGAGCACTGCTGCCCATCATGCATACTCAGTGAGTGCTGCTGTCCATCATGCATACTCAGTGAGCGCTGCTGTCCATCATGCATACTCAGTGAGCACTGCTGCCCATCATGCATACTCAGTGAGCACTGCTGCCCATCATGCATACTCAGTGAGCACTGCTGTCCATCATGCATACTCAGTGAGCGCTGCTGTCCATCATGCATACTCAGTGAGCACTGCTGCCCATCATGCATACTCAGTGAGTGCTGCTGTCCATCATGCATACTCAGTGAGCGCTGCTGTCCATCATGCATACTCAGTGAGCACTGCTGCCCATCATGTATACTTGAAGTAATTGTGCAGGCTTAGTACAAGCTCTACATGCTTGTAATTGAATTCCAGGAATAGTCGTATGCCTCTCCAATGCATTCTTCATTTCAGTCCCTATTATAACTCTATGACCTGCACAGAAAGCTGAGCCAATCATACACCATTCTTTTAGTGAAAATAATGTGTCACTGTATTTGCCCTGACCCAGTCATCTTGCATTGTCCAATTCTGATATCTTGATCTCTCACATTATTTTTATTTTTGAGCATGTTTTTTTTTTTTGAGAAAAGTCTTTATGACATTTCCAAGAAACATAGATTTATTGGAACAAATACCATCAAACTTCAGTAATCAATTGCATATTCTCTCAACTTTTGAAGCAAAACAAAGAAAATAAATCTCCACAGCTTAATATGTAGGATCACAGGATGATAGGAGGTTACTAGTCTATTGGCCCTCAGACCCTTATAAGCCTAGCCAAGAGTTTAGCCATGTTTAGACAAGTCAGCACCCAGAGCCCCTGTCCAGCAGGGACATGGGTGGAATCCCAGGGATGTATTTTCTGTTTCCCATCCAGTTATACAGGTTATGATTAAAAAAGGGACAATAAGGTACTTTGCTTGACATGGAGAGGGAGTCTATTCCACAGATGGGGGAGTCTCTGGGACACAAATCTGTCCCGCCAACAAGTCCTATTTATATCACAGACCAGGCTGAGCTCATGCATATGGGTTGCTCGAGTGGAGCTTGACTTGCGGATATGCAGCAGTCCCATCAAGGTGGATTGCTTTGTATGCAAGACAGAGGTCATCTGTCATCTGTATGGAACTGAGTTGAGGGACGGGGCTTTTAGCCTATCCGTGTAGGGTAGGTGTTTGAGGCCTTTTATTCTCCTGGTGAGGAACTTCTGTGGTCTCTCCAGCTCTAAGATCATGTAACAGTGGAGAAGCATATATTCTTCTCCAGTTGTGTTTCTGTGCATGCTGATTCCATGGACTCACGTATGGTCACTGCTGTCCTGAGATTCATTATCAGCTGCCAGTTTGCTTATATGACACTACCCTCTGCTATCATCTACATTCAAATTCTCTAAGCTGTTTTCTGTAACAAAGCATTTGGAAATATGGTGATGGCTTTTTTATTACACTAAAATGGGCTTTATGAAATAGAAATTACACTAATGAGGGAACCTTGTGCAACTGGGTCTGAATCATGCTCAGAATCTAATGCTTCATCAGCCATATGTCATGTAGCAATGCTTATGTCTGCCCATTTCCATTCTTAGATGACAGCTGCAAAGGCTAGTCACACTACTGTCACTTTCTATTGCACTACTGACCACGTGCATCAGTCTGTTCTTAACGTATACCATGTCTCCTTGCTCCAGCTACCATTCCTTTCCTAGACCTAGACAGCAGACATGGCATCAGGAGACACTGAGTCTGGCAGGGCTACCTCATGGTATAGCAGGACCGCAAAATCTTCCTTCACCTACTGCACAGGGACCATAAGGAGTTCCTGATGGGGAGTACAGGAAATCCCTTTTTAAAATTGATGTCTGGCATCAGCTTGGTGGGTTTTGTCTGATGCCACTGGCATCAGCTAATCTTGTAAACAGTGTAGGTATGAGCATAGTGACCTACATAGGCAGCACTCAGACCTGCTCTGCCAATGGGAGGCAGAGATTAGAGAGAGGGAGGGAGACACCGTATTATTGTAAACATTCTGCTATTGGTTGCCACTGGCAATAGCTGATCTTGTGAACAGCGTAGGTACAAGTATAGTGATCTGCATAAGCACCAGCCAGACCTGTTCCACCAATGGGAGGCAGAGATTAGAGAGAAGGAGACACCTTATTATTGTAAACATTCTGCTATTGGTTGCCACTGGCATCAGCTAATCTTGTGAACAGTGTAGGTACAACTATAGTAATCTGCATAAGCACCAGCCAGACCTGTTCCACCAATGGGAGGCAGAGATTAGAGAGGAGACACCTTATTATTGTAAACATTCTGCTATTGGTTGCCATTGACATCAGCTAATCTTGTGAACAGTGTAGGTGCAAGTATAGTGACCTGCATAAGCAGCACGCTGATGTGCTCTGCCAATGAGAGGCAGAGATTAGAGAGAGGGAGACACCTTATTATTGTAAACATTCTGCTCTTGGTTTGGCATGTGCATTTGGACTAGCACCTGTACCTGTAGTTGCTTTCTGTTGTCAGGAGCATACTGGACCGAGTACTGAGTACCGTCTGCTTTATGTTCTGCAGCAGCACAGGAGATACAAACAACATGGCTGATGTGTCAAGTGAGGCAATACAGCTGTCCAGATAGCAGGATAAATGCAATGTATTTCTGACAGTAATGTACCATTTTACTGTTTTACTAAAGAGTACACACATTACTAATGTACTGTATGATTTATTTAATTAATCATTTGCTTAGCCGTTTGGTTTTTCCTTCATTTATTGCCTTTTTCTACCACATCAGTTGTGATGCAGGCAGTTTTACAGAAATGACCACCACACTCTGCACCAGCCATGACACTAACTGTTGTGTCTACAGCAGTGGTGACCAAGAGTCTTACTGGTGGCATTTATGGCCACCTTTTGGGGAAGGGGAGGGGTTGAAGGCTCTTCATCTGAACTGTATAACATTCTACTTTATAAAAATATATAACTGTATATGAAACATTCTAAATTTTTATAACTATGTAAACCAAACATTCTATCATATTTGAAGTATATAACTTAAGTTTCCTTACATTGTTTATTGCCTCGTAGCCCGGGTCATGTCTAAAAAAAGAGTCTCTGGACCAGTCCATCTATCCTGTTACCAAACGGTAAATAAATAACAATAAATGAATAAAGATATTTGTGGTAGATGACTGGAAATTTACTTTGTCATTGTGGAGTTGGTAGATCCAGTGATATCTGGTTCTACAAATACACATTTTGTAATATTGTCCTATGAACAAATATTCCAATGATATCTGGTTCTACAAATACACATTTTGTAATATTGTCCTATGAACAGATATGTTTTCCTCTACTTGCCCGACACTGAAACTATGCTCAAGGAAGCAGGGAAGCTTAAGCTAAAGTGAGTGATGTTACAGTATCCTTCGGGTAGCAAATATGTCCTCCCTCCTCCTGAATTTTGTGGTTTTGTTTATCTCTCTGGAAATAAAGTAGGGTTTGGAGTGATACAGAGTTGGATATGTGTAAAGGTTGCCTTAAGATTCAAAATAAAAATACAGTACTCACTTACTGTTAAAGGTTTTATCACAAATTGGTTTTGTTACCAAATATTTTAAAAGAATTTGTGTGAGTGGTTTGAATACTGAACATCCTGTGATGTTTGACATGTCTGTGCAGCTATGTAGGGCATTTCAGCTTATGTAGGTTGCACATGTGTGGAATGAATTAAAATGAGCATGCCACAGCATACAGCATATATCATGAACTCAAGCTGTTGTTGAGATGAAACCTCTGATAACCACCTTCTGCTGCAATATTGCAGAATTGAAAATCTACCATACAAAATCTAGAGACAGTATTAATAACAAAATAATCCAAACTATTACTTTTCCTGCTACAAGATTACAAAAGACATCAATGGTGTGTGTGTGTGTGTTTTTTTTTTTCTAGTAAATTCTTCCAAATTCCAGTTGTTCTGCAATATGTTTTCATTTTCTGGTCACAATCTGAATCTAACATAAGGGACTCTGATTCTTTAAGCAGAACCTTTCAAGGATAGTAACAAACTGTCCTGACATGTATTACTAGAGGTAGTCTGCACTGCCAATAGCCTTCAAGATGGAATAAAATGGCACAATGCTTGGGGACAGAAAACTGCAAAGATTTCAGAACTGAAACCAAACTGTTAATGCAAAAAAAGTAATCTCAAATACTGTTTGTTAAACCTTATTCTTAAACATTGTTACTGCGTTCTTCATAATTAGACAGGCAGAGTTCGAGCACAGGTACATGTGAGTTCCACCTTGTATACCCAATGAGGAAAATGAAGGCACAAAAGAATGACATCACACAAACGCACATCTGTTTAGTTGTGTCTTCGGTGTATTATTCCAGCTTGAAGTTTCAGTCACCTGGACCATAGTAAGTAGTAGTCAGTACAGACTCAAATTTTGCTATAACAGTACACAAAGAGTCATTATGGGTATATATTAATTTTATACATTAGTTTGTTGTCTGGGGTAGAGCATTATGGGTATATATTCATTTTATATATTTGTTTGTTGTCTGGGGTAGAGCATTATGGGTATATATTCATTTTACACATTTGTTGGTTGTCTGGGTAGAGCATTATGGGTATATATTCATTTTATATATTTGTTCGTTATCTGGGGTAGAGCATTGCTCAACAGAGACAGTTTTCAGGCTCATCCTGAGCCCAGGAGCACAGTCTGGTTAAGTGACTTGCTCAGAGTCACACAGCAGGTATATGAAGACTGAGGGAACCAAAGTCTGGTTAACACAAATAAACTCATTTCCAGGCCTTAATTCCCTGTGCTAACAGCAAGACAATGATGAATGATCAGCTTATACTTAACGATAATTCACCACACACAGCTAATTATTCAGTTATTATCTAGTCCTTGAAAAGAAAAGTATCTTACCTAACAAGGTGATTAACTTTAGCCTTTCCAAGGAATAACAGAGGTATTGCAAAACAAAGCCAGTGTGGACAAAGTGTCAGTTAGCAGCCAGGTATCTCTGACCAGTGCAACAACAATTTGACCCCTTATAGATACAGCATATCTAATGTACAGATATTTTGCACACAGTGGTTAGTATGATTACTTTTATTAGAGGTGTATACAAAATTTATTGTTTTATTTTTCCTTAATTGGTAATTCAATTAACCAATAACCTTTGACCTACGGACTACTACTGGGTTGGCTATAGGTGAGTAATAACCATATCCTTAACTGTCTTGATGCATAATGACTCAGTACTTAATATCACTGCCTTACAGGTTCAGGGAAATTATATATTCTCCCTGTGTCTTTGTGTGTTTCTTTGGGTGATCTGATTCCTCCCACTTCAAAAAATGCTATTTGATTCACTACTCTAAAGTCTCATATAGATTGCATTTACCACTGCTATTCTAGCCTGGTTCATGACTGAAAAGGGTCCTTACTGATCAAGTTCACTTACCTAGTTAACAAATAGATAACATATAATGCATAATGTAATTCTCGTTTTTTAATTTGTTTCTGCCCATCACAATAAAAGACTAGAGGATGCATTTAAAATAAGAAATATTGAATAATAGTATGAAAACCTGAAAAACTGAAAAATGGAAGCACTTTTTTAAATCATTCCTGGAATATTCTTTAAATTTGTGTCTAGATTTCACATCAAATGCATCTCTTCCATATACATAAAAATATATTTTGTTAATCTTTTAAAAATAAAACTATTTTTTGTAAAAGTGTTTTCTAAATATTGTAAATGTGTAGACTTATTTAATCTGATCAGTTTAAAACCATTAAAGCAATTACCAAATATAAAGGTGATTATGTAAGGGGCAGCCACGGTGGTGCAGCGGTTAGCCTTGCTGTGTCACAGCAAGAGGTTCTCCTGTTCGATCCTCGGCTGGGGTGCCTTCTGTGCGGAGTCTGCATGTCCTACTTTGGTCATGTGGGTTTCCTCCGGGTGCTCCGCTTTCTTCCCACATTCCAAAGAAATGGTGTAGGTGGATTGGACACTCTAAATTGGCCCTAGACATGAGTGTGTGCTTGTGTGTGCCTTCTGTGGAAGGTTGGGAGCCGGGCTGGCAACTTGACACCATAAAACTGCACTGCCAATTATGAGCGGACAGGTGATCCACTGTGGTGACCCCTAACCGGGAAAAGCCAAAAGAAGATGAAGAAGAAAGTTGATTATGTAAGAATATAGATTAATAAGCTAGGTACAAAAACAGCTAGTTATTAAACCAAAGTAGTATGGTAAATGTACTGTGAATAAACATATAAATTTAGAATCTGTAATAAATCTAATTTACACTATTTAACTGCTGTAATATATGCCTTATTGTATTATGATTATCATTGTTTCTAGTTAAAAATGGCAATTAATGTTAAATATCAATAAAGAACCTTAGCATGAAAATTAAATTTTTCATTTTTTGCATTTATAGTATCCACCAAAAATATCTCTAGCCAGTAAATGACGTAAAAATACCATGGAAGATGGTAAAGTTCTTATTTTAAACAGTAAATGTTTATATATACCTCATTCTTCTTATGAAAACAGTTCTGAGATTATTAAAATAGTCAGTAAAAATACAAACAGTAAAACTACAAACATAAATAATAGTAGTTAAGTGTGGTAACTTAACTAATTTGCCATTTTAATGTGCATTTTTTAAACAGCACTGTGAGATAAGCTAGTGCATACTTTTTAGGTGTTTTTCTTCAACTGGGGTGGGGAGTGATTCAACATTGCTATATATAAGCAGCATCCAGCAGATTTCAGTCTACACCCAGTTTTTGTAACGGAGTTTATTGCTGTGTGATTACAGGCAGCTCAGTAGCCAAACTTGCCTTTGGTTCTGGTACAAAACTTACTGTAGAAGCTGGTAAGTAAGTCACAACAACATTTTTAATGCATGCAAACAAGTTATGGTTTGTACATATTGCTGTATTCACTTATTTGTTGACTTAATTTTATATAGATGTCTGTGTTACTGTGTAATTAAAAATAATAAGCTTCACTATGAGCAAAGAAGACTGAAGATCCTGGTCATTATAAGTTTTCCAATTATTATTATTTGCTGTAAAATAACACAGAACTATTACTTGCTGGACTTTAAAGAAGCACTTGTGAAATATTACAATGAGGTGAACTAGTATGCTGACTGCAAATGTAATTTTATTTGTTTTTTATGGCTTAGCATAGCAACATATAAAATGCATGTTATTAATTATATCTCTTACTTTCAAATTTAAAGTGTGGAGGAAATGAGTTGCACCATACGTGAAGTAAAAATTATTTGTAGTCAGTGATGGAAGTCTCAGCAGTAGTTTCCAAAAACACCTGCAACAACAGAAGCATATTCAGAGCACATGAACTCATTATAATGTAGTTCAAGTTTCAATACATCTGGAAGCCAGAAACAATTGTATAAGGTGTGTGTGTGTGTGTGTGTGTGTGTGTGTGTGTGTGTGTGTGTGTGTGTGTGTGTGTGTGTGTGTGTGTGTGTGTGTGTGCATGTGTGTGTGTACTGCAGTTTGTGTGTAAAAAACACCTTGATTAACTATATCATTTTATAAACGTGCTCAGCTGTTACACTACTACCTATAGCTTTACATGGTGGTGCAGCTTTTAGGTAATGTGCACTGAAAGAAAACAAACAAAAGGTTAATGGCAGTTAAAGTGTTTAATGTGTGTCTACTTCCAGGAATGCTAAACCTTCTTAGCAATATTATATATATATATATTTTTTTTTTGCATTCTGAGACTTGACATGTAGTATGCAAAGTACACCAAATGTCAGTTTAGTTCTTAAATTCACATATGTCCTGGCATAGGTACTGTTTATTTGTGTTGTGTACCTGAGAGCCTGAAGCATGGATGTGTAAAAGTAGCATGTGTTTTGTAGCAATCCATCATCTTAGTTTTTGTAAAGGTACATTCTGCTGTGCGACTGGCACAGCTAACAAAATAATATTTGGAGCGGGAACCAAGATCTCTGTTGAAACCAGTAAGTACAAATCAATATATTTTAGTAATGACTGAAATACAACCTGGAAAATTTAAATATTCTTAATTTATCCACTTGACGTATTTCTTACATTGTGCAAAATTCTTTTTTTCTATAAAAGGCAACTCTTATGTGAAATTTACTCATATTCTGCAAAAGATATGAAGAGGAATCACTTATTTATATGCATATTCACACTTTTCAAAGTCTAATATCATCCCTCATTAACAAAACAATTTATATTAATTGTGCAAGCCTTACAAAATCTGATGGCTGAGTTCACAATTCTTGGTATGGAACATAAAAAAATATATAACTCTTAAAGCTATCGTTTAATTTTATATATTTTACTAGCATATATTTAATTAAGCATTTCACTGTAGTGATCAGAATAATTAAATATTCACACCAATCAATCCCAGAGCTGTGGCACTGTAAAATTATATTTTTTCTCAGGTTATAATACTGTGAGTTGTGACTGTCATTTGCAGAAGGACCAAAGCTAGTAGTGCAACCTAGTAAGTCTATTTCTATTGCAAATTTTGAATACATGTATATGCTCTAATTTTCTCACCTTCTTTGCATCCTTTGGCAAGCATTTGCATTATTAAGGAATACTACATCATTTCCTAAAGCAAACCTCTGAAATTTCTCTAAATGACGTATCAAGTTTGATTAAGTCTAATTAAAGATATTTATTAAAATATCAATGTATGATAAGGTTACCTTTTTTGTAAATTGATGCCACTGCATTTCCAAGTACAGGTAAAAAGTGAATGAATTAAAAATAAAATGATTAAGACATGTAAGAGGTGATATTCTTTAGCTGTTAGTGTTTGTGCATGGTTATTTTTTGTTGATATACACATTCATTTGCAGGCACATTGATGATATCTGATTAAAAACTGTCATTAAGGGCAATGGAGAATTTCATAAAGCCTCATTACTGAAAACATTCCATATTATTCAAGATCGTTTTGGTTATTACATTAATACTGCACAGATCTGTGAGTAACCATTCTTAAAACCAGCAAAGTTTGTGAAGATTTGTGACATGACAAGTTACAATCTATCATTGTGATATACTGAACACAAAACACTATCAGTCTTATTTTGCAAAAGCTTAAAATGCACAGAAACAAACTCTGTCAAAAGTGTGTGTCATACTCCTTAAAGTCTGGAATCAGGAAAATAGTCTCAAAAACAATTGACTTACAATACTTCAGAACATATAAATACACGTTAAGATGTCTACAAAGATACAAGCTAACACTATTCAAGTTTAGACACATTTAAACCCAGGAGCTGTTTTATATATCCCAGTATCTATCCATTATATGCATACACCTCTGTTATACACAGAGAGAGATTAACTTTACTGCTGTGTATACTTCATAATGTTTGACACGGATTACTATCTTTAATCTGACAATATGTCTACAAACAAACAAACCAAGCAGAAGCACATTACAATCTGTGACATATTAGCTTTTTACTTGTTTAACAGTAGTTCTGTGAAAACTTAATTGATATTCAGTGCAACAGTGAATAACCTTAAGTCAAATATTTTGTTACAATATCCCTGTCTAAGTCATATTTCACAGCTAACTGTTATGTTGTGACTTTGTTACAGGAATCTGAAATTTCATTGTTCCTGTCTGTCACTAGATTAGCAGTACAGGTCCAATACAATAAATTCTGATAAAAACAAATAAATAAAGACATTTCTTTCTGTGGATGTTAGCATATTGTTGCTGGCAAAGACCACCATTCATTAATAAAATGGCATTGATTAAATGTATTAAGTTTCTAAAGTGTAATTGAAATATTTACATTTCAGACACTACAATTTCAACACATAAATTGCATACTCTTATTGTTGAATGAGAGACAGGTTAAAAAAAGTTTATACTTAAATATTAAGAAAAAACACCAATCTACAGAAAATGAGCTGTAAAATGTCATGTTTTTTCTATGATGTAATATTGTGAGCTATCGGTGGAAGCAACAAACTAATATTTGGAGAAGAAACAAGGCTGAGTGTAGAACCCAGTAAGTACCATTTATATAAAAAGCAGTTGTTAAATCTTTAAGTGCTGTAATTACGTTACCTTCCTTCTATCCTACAAGAAGCTTTTGTCTTAAAGACAACATTATAGCTTATGATAACAAACTTACATTTCAAGAAGTGACATTTCAAGGCAAGATAGTGATCAGTTTGAACAAAACATATTAATACAGCATAACGTAATACTGGTGTTTTATAATTTTATATCCACTGACTAGCAACAGAAGGAGGAGAGAAAAGTAATGCGAGTCTTGTTATATCTTTATCATTTGGTGAATGCATATTTATACTAAAAGGAATGAAATTTATTTCATTTTCATTTCCAGTGGCATAGTTCAGTGAGACAGAACATTAATTAAAAGCTGCAGGGAAGATTTGTAATGTAAGTTACAAGCTATCAGTGTACTATACTGAACAGAAAATAATAGCTGAGGATTGACTCTTATTTGGCAAAAGCTTAAAGTCCATAGAAACAAACTTTATTGAACATGAATGACATTCTCCTTGTAGTGTGGAAGTTCAGAACAACAGCCTCGAAAACGGTTTCCTTATAATGCTGCAGAATGTATGAATACATAAATAATGAAGATAAAAGATACAAGCAAGCATTGCTGAAGTTTCACTACTTCTAAACCCAGGGTTGTTCTGTATATCCAACCATCTATGCATTATATGCATACACATGTATTATACAAAGAGAGAGAAAAAGATACACTTTACTGCAGCATATAATTCCTGATGTCTTACATATGACTGCCTTTAACATTTTTAAATGAAACTATTATTTTAAGCTGACAATATGTTCTATAAGCAAATCGAACAGGAGGGTCTTTGATGTATAACCTTTTGACTTGTTTAACAGTAGTTCTGTGAAAAATGAACTTGCATTCAGTACAGCAGTGAATAACCAAAACTCCAGTCTTTGTTACAGTTTTCCTGCCTTAGCCATGTTTCACAGCATAGCTAACTGCTGTGCTGTGACTTTGTTACAGGAATCTGAAATACCACTTTCTCCTGTTTGTAACAGTGCAAGTCCAATACTATAAGTAAATACATTTGTTTGCTTCTATGGGCATTAGCATATTATTACTGGCAAAGAACTGCCTTTATTAACAAAATGGTATTGATTACATTTATGGCATTTCTAAAGTGGAACAGAAGTGTTCAGATGTCAAACACTAACATTTCAAAAAAGAAAAGAAAAAATATGTACTCCTATTGTTGAATGTCATACAGGGAGAAAAAATGGATATAGCTAAATATTAAAACCTGTTGATCCCTGGGCAGTGAGCTATGTTTTTTTGTATGACATGTAACACTGTGAGGTACAATCAATAAACTAACATTTGGAGAAGGAACAAGGCTAAAAGTAGAACCCAGTAAGTACCATTTATACAGATAATAGTTTGTAATTTTTTTAAGTGCTGCAATCATTTAATTTTCATTTTATCCTACAAGAAGCTTTTATTGTTTTAAAAGGAAAACTTTATAGCTTACTTTAACAAGCCACTTACATTGCAAGAAGTAAAACTTTAAGGCTTGCTAGTGATCAGTTTGGCAAAAAATATTAATACAGTGTAACATAATTCTATTTTATAATGTTATATCCACAGACTATCAATAGAATGACAACACAGATCTTGTCAAACCTTTGCTGAAAGTCAAATGTTGAATGTATATTTATACTAAATTTTCATTTCAGTTGCATAGTTCAGTGAAATATATCGATGTGTAATGGATTACAGAACTTTAAATAAAAGTTGCAGTAAAAAGGGTGAAAGCAATGCAAGCTGTGGCAAGCTTTTATTATTTACCGAGACATAAAGCACTAAAAGTATTTAATGGATTTCAAAAGCATAATGATGGCATTATTCTCTTTCTTCTACTAATTTGTAAACTATAGGTACAGAATATTTAACAACTGCATTAATATAGTACAGACTTTTTGTAGGATAATACTTCTAAGTCTTTAGTCAGCTTAGGTAATAGCTTAGAAATTCTTAGCAGAAATGCACATTGCTTTTATTCCCTGCACACTAGCTGGTATCCAGGCCAAAGGCAAAATAAAATAACCAGAGGATTTTTTGAACAATTACAACTGTATAAGAAAATGCAGCAAAACATTGTAGTTATGTGCACTTTCTGAAGACATCAAGCTTATAGCTGTATCTGGACACATTTATGGGACCATGACTATTGCTAGTGTATTGCAGCTTCAATTTTACAAGAAATAAATTGAATGTTTTGAATAAAAGTAATCATATTCCTAACAAGGCATGTCAGACATCAGTTATAACAGAATATATGTTTCATACAATGTAAACATATATGAGTATTACATAGTACTTACAGAAATCAGATGTAGTAAGCTGGAGCAAAACAAAATGAGTTTCACAATAAGCTCAAAAAAAAAAAAAGGAGCTGAAAGGAACATTGGAAAATGTTTCAACACAAAGGTGTGTCAAAGAAGAAGCATATCTTCCCCCACCACCACCACAGGCAGTATTTTTAATTTCATTGATATTAGCCCACAAACAGCAAGGTGACCTAATAGCAAGATTCTTTGTTTTATATAAGATTTGCTTTGTGATGCGGTGTGTGTGTGTGTGTGTGTGTGTGTGTGTGTGTGTGTGTGTGTGTGTGTTTGTTGTGTGTGTGTGCCCAGAGTTTGGATTTTGGAGAATGGTTGTGAGCAGTGGGATAACTAGTGCATCTTTACTTCATGACATAATGCTGCAGGTTGAGTGCTTTGTTGTTTCAGCAGTGGAATACTACAAAAATTCAGAGCTGGAATGCTTTTTTGCTTCCATGATGTTTGTCCTTCCCCCACCATTACGGCACAGTGGAGTTAGTGTATTAAGTAAGAAGGTGGAAGATGGGGGTAAAGGTATTCTTCACTCACCACATCTTCCATAGAAAATCCTTCTTTTCTTTTGTGTTTTTTTTTCAGTGAGTGACCTTTGACCTTACCTATTAGGAAATAACCATAACATTGAAACACTGTGATGTTCTGTAATTTCTCATTATGAAAATTTACAATAATTTTAAATGAAAATACTTTCCCTCTCACTCTTTCACTCAGAATTATTAACTGATGTTCTCTTATTAGACAAAGATAAATACACATAATGTATTACATTAAGGAAATAGTAACAAATTAACACATGATTAAGAATGTTGTAATAATGCTAAAGGAATGAAAAAAATCACTACCTTTACAAATTAATAATCTAAAACAATATTTTCATTGATCTCCTTCACAACTACCCACAATGTACTGTATTCATTCTGAAAGAAAATAATAAAAGAATTAAAATAATTAAAAAAAAAATTCATATAGGTTTAAAAGGCAAAAAAAGGTATATCTAAGATGCAGGAAAATGCCTTAAGTTGGGTAATAATAGACAGGATAGTCTAGTATAATTTATTTAAATAATTCCACATCATGCTGTTAGAAATAATTGCCAAAATTCAGGAGTAGTTTTTGTAAGTGAATTTTATACTGTGTAAATACTGGGTATAACAAGCTAACATTCGGCACTGGGACAAAGATAATTGTAGAGTCTAGTAAGTATCTCTCTTTTGTAACAAATATTACTGAACTATGCATGTTTTGTTTTAAAAGTCACAGATAACCATTTTATTAATACTTATTTTATTTATTTATTTTTATTTTACATTTGTTAACAGGGAGAATCCGACTGGATACATGTCCATTTTCAGCGGAGGCCCGGGGAGAAAAGCTCCAAGTACATAACAGACATTTGAACATTGTTAATGCAAAAAAAAGGAAGATAGTTGAGTTCTAAATACAATATAAAGATACATCACATCTTGGGGAAAAAAAAAAAAAGGGATTTACACTAGTAAAAGTATCAATAGTAAAAGTCAACCTCAATTTTGATCATCTTGGTAATCTTGTAATGTGTAAATACTGTTATAACTGTCTGTAAACCATAAACTCAAAGTATGTAATTGAGTTAACCTCAGGGTTTTTAATATTACTACCCACACACAATTATTTATTTTATTTATTTTTTTTTTTTTGGCCTAGTACCATTTAACCATTAGCTATATCCCAGTGACCCTGCTCACCAAACTTTTATCCAACAGTAGAAACTCTTTCCCCTCCCTCCTGGAATGGATGAGCTAATAATTGCAGATCATTCTCATAACCCCTTGCCATCCAGCACTAGAAACATTAATCAAACTCAGGCATTCTGGGTAGCAGTCAGGGGTCCGTCATTCTGCACTATGGACTTGAAGTTTCTGGTGCAACCCCAATGTTTCAATTAAGTAGGAGGTTAGCACATGTACAGGTGTGATGATGTTAGTATCTTTGCTACAGATTCATTTTTTTTTACTCTTGGCATGCAGAAAATGCTCCACAATTAAAATATTAAAATATCAATAGTAAAAAATTTAATTGTTTCTCAAATATTATCTTCAATATAATTTGTCATGAATAAATAATCAACCTCAATTTTGATCATCTTGGTAGTAAGCTAAAAAATACAGAACACTTTTTAAGCAGGAGACAGGTATAAACTGACATTGGGAGAAAGAACAAAGCTAAATGTAAAACCCAGTAAGAACAATTCCTACTCAGAACAATCTAAAGATGTTTCAGGGATACAGTTTTCTTACTTTTGTTTCATTGTAGGACAAGTTTTGCAACCATACCAGAGAGAAACTACTATAAATTTGCAAAACAAGCCAGTAAAATTTAAAAAATATTGTGTTGTGGCTAAAAACATGTTTGGTAAAAATATTACTATAACAAAATACCATACTGCTCACTTGGAATATTATTCTAAAGGACTAGCTGTGAATTTGAGAAGCTGAAATGTATCCATATACTACACAATTTTTTGTTAGTTACCCCAATCCTTAGCTAAGCAGTGTAACAACACCAGCAGAAATAAGTATACTTTTTTTTGTCTGCACTCATTCAGCAATTGTTTCAAATTGAACAGACTCTGCATTTATTACTGTGCACCTTCTGAAAAATAAAAAGCGTACAATTACAATCCAGGATGAAAATTTGTGACATTTGTTATCACTGAGGACTTTGTTTTGCAAGATGCAGAAATATATGACTATAGGAAAAACAGGTGGCTGTATACTCTTTTTTCTTCATTTAGGTAGGTAAACATATATACAAAGACTGATGGACAGATAGTTTATTTTTAGATAGAAACAAAATAAATGCAGAGATTTTTTTTTTTAGATATTTTAGCAATGCAAATAAAAGGGTCTGCCAAAGTGATCACATGCTAGTAGCCTAGAACTCACTTGCCCACTGTCACTTGCTTGACAAAGTAAGTGCTCAAACTCCTACTTGCCCAATCTCCCTGAACTATTTAGCCCTCCATACACCAGACCCAATAAAATGTTATAGCCCTACCAGAACCCTGACACTAACTCTAAAATTTCTACCCAGTCCTAAACAGAGTTCTCACGCTCCCTCGCTCTAAAACTCCCTGCCCACACCACAACCATAAAACTCTTCTCCCACATCCTAACCCTAAGATTCTCTTCCCACTCCCTAAATTTAAATCTCCTTCCCAATCATAGCCCTAATCTTCACTCCTGCCCCCTCCCCAACTGCTTGCCAGAGCTCCTATTTGACATTGGTCTTTGAGTGCTTATGACTCAAGTGTTTGCAGTAGATCCCAGACAAAAACTAGAAAGCATACAAGGGGAAAAAGCAATGCAAACAAAAGGAATGAACAACATGTTAAATCTTCTAAATATTGTACGTTTTGTTAAACAAAAAGTTTTAGATCTTTTGAGATTGCACTGAATATACTGCATTCTAAACAACTATCATGAGGAATTATTCAAGGGTAGAATTAGCAGTAGATCCTTTGCATGGATTGCTAACTTTAAGAGCAAAGATATTAACTAGGCCAACACTTATTTAATATATTTAAAATCATCACTGTCCTTTCTTTAATAGTTTTAGTTATTTTTGGTACAGACCTGTGTGTGCCCATACAATATAACAATCCTGCTGGTTTTTGTATAGACATTTTCTACTGTGTGAATAATGCAGGTGGTAAAATAATATTTGGAGCAGGAACCAAGCTCATTGTGGAACCAAGTAAGTGGGATCAACATTTTAACTTGCAAACTAAATAAAATCTTAAAGTTTAGAATGTTAGCAATTTATTTGAAAGTGCAAAGTGAAATATGTGTCATACCCTGTAATGCTGACAAAAGTGAGAAATAACTTGAAATAGAGCAGAGCTGCATTATTTTGATTTGTGTATTTCACTGAAATATACTGACTTACCTTGTATTATGTAATTTAGTAATAAGATACAGTAAAATAAGTAACGTATCAGTTTTTGTGAGCATTAGTATACTGCTGGAGGCTAGAAAATATGTTCTTTAATGAATCAATATCAATTAGATATGCAAATCTTTTTTCCAGCATTCATATTTTACTAAGGCTTATAACATATCACACTAAATGATGGTTCAAACAACAATCACAACTAATAAAAATACATTTAATTAAAAGATGACAGTAAACAGAATTGTATAATCTTATTTCTTCTGTTCATTGCCCTCAGATATCTCAACTATAAGCCTTCTGAATTGTGATAGATGAGTTTTAAATTCATGGCATGATATAGCTCCTTTAAAAACACATGAGTTTTATTGCTAAATGGCTTCATTTTATGTGCTTCACTGACAATACTTTTTTAATGTTCTTTATTATACCATCACATTTTGAGTTATAACATGGGTATACAACATTAATAAAAAGAAAACAAATTCTAAAACAGTTTCCATTGTTATTGCCATGCAGTATACACTCATTTTATTTCTTACAGTTTTCATTCACTTCGATATTACATAAGCATCACCCTGTAGTATATGTGCATATATACATATGTTTTATGTCTAACAATTTTTATTCACTCCAACATTACATAAATTGCTCAATTCCTGTCTTCACCCCTGCTCCCGAACACTATTCTGCATGTATTGTTCCCACAATTCCATGTATTTCTACATATTACACTTTTCTGTTTCATAAAGATCCCCATCATTCCTTTTACCACCTTTACAATATGCAGAACTTCTTTTACATTTAGAATAGATTTTGATTTCTATTTTGTGAAAAATGTTTATTTGGTTAATAATATTATTGAAGTTAGTAAGATCTTACTTTGTCTAGGTAATTCAGATCCTATATTCTTGCTCAAAATAATAATTTCCTTAGTTACAGTCATTTGTTCTATCAAAGTACTCTGAAGAGAAATTTTAAAATCTGCCATCTCATTACATCCTCCAAAAAACACATTCCCAATTATATCTCTGTTGTCTATTATATCCCCATCATTTGCTGTCTGCCTGCAGGAAAAAAATCCTCTGACGTCTACTTCAGAAAATAAAACTGGACTTAGCTGTGTACTTTGGAGCATTACAAATGCATTTCTTATTATGCTTCCTGTAGTTCAAATCATTAAATACACAGGGTGAAAAAGCTAAAGGAAGTACAAAACTATATGTTTTTGTCACGTAGCATAATACTGTGAACAACCAGTGGCAACACTAAACTGATATTTGGAGAAGGAACAAAGCTAACAGTGGAACCTAGTAAGTGCTGCTCCTTTGCAAAATTTGAGAATGCTAACATGCTATAATTTTTCTGCTTATAAAAAAGTTCCAAGACCTTATTTAATGTAATCTTATGTCCTTCTAAACAAGTGACACTAAAGGAATTAATATCTCAAGGACATATTTAACTAAAATATTAACAGGGATACATTTTCTGTGATATTATAGTCTTCCTTCATTGTCCGTTAAACGTCCAAGGACCTTCAGTGCGATCCTTAGAATAACAATTTAAATGTGGTTAGGAGAACTTTATACTTACTGCAAAATTGCAATACCATTTTATGTGTCCCCTTTTCTAAGGTACAGTGAACTCAGAGTTACTATGTATAAACACTTGTAATATGGGGGTGCAAATCCTCACATTGGATGGTGTACATGCAAGACTGTTACTAAGTAATAACAAAGACTTTGGAGATTTGTTGTGCAAAATGGTTCTTGTACTTCCAAAAGGAGAAACAGTGACATTATGACAGAAATCTTAGTGAGAATTTATTATCTATTGAGCTTTATAATGCTAGTTTAAACATTTTATGACTTCCAAAAGCAAATGGATTACTTTCTTATTTATTCTTGTAAGCCTTAATATATGCACAGATTATTATATAGCAACTGCATTTCACCAAATTTACTGGATACCATAACTCATTCTTTTGACAGCATATGTAGTATGACTGAAATCATAATAAAAACAAGCACTTTTTTTTTATTCCATAATCATGGACAAAGCTAAGACGACTTTTAAATATTATTATTTTCACTAAGAAATTGCGCTGGGTAAGACAATTTGTATTAATATGCATTTTCTAAGTAACTCTGAGTATGGAAATGTATTGTGTGGCTCAAATTTGGGTCTGTAATCTTTCCTGTTGTGTCACAAAATCATTAATTTTATAAGGGAACAGAAGATTGCTGCAAGCTACATCAGTTGTTTCTCTGACAATCAAGCCTATAAATAAACAATCAGATACAGGCAGACAGATCCAAATTAGACATGATTAAAACAGTGTTACTCAATCAGTTTTGCAATTAAAAAATAATGCCAGGGTATACTGAAACTGAGAAAGACATGCACATCCATTACATCTGTTACAATCACAAAAACACTCTGCTAAAACAAGACAATCTACAATTCAGAAATGAGATCTGACTTTAGTAATTTATAAAATGTCCGCAAAAGAAGTTTCAACCCTGCAAAGGACAATAAACATTTGAAACTATTCTGTTAATAAATATAACTATAAGCGCAAAGAAATCTCTACCTTTTTCTTAAACGTGGGTTATTATCATTTGCTGAACTGTTATTTATATTGTTATATGTATGTTATTTATATTTATATTTATTTATTTATATTATCATTTGTTGAACTGCAGCTTCTTGTCTTATTAATAATTTCCGGTTATATTCTTTCATTAAGAAACGTAGCTTTTACAACTTACATGTGCATACTCCATGCTGCTGAAAGTAGAAATGGATTAGTGTTCCTGACTGCAAAATCCCAATTATGTATTTACAATTCAAAAACCATTTTTCTCTCTCTCTTTCTCTCACCCTCTCTCTAAATTACAAACTATTGGTTGCTGTTTACTCTGTCAAAAATCCAGCACTGCATATGAAATATGCTACATGACAGTAAATAATTAAGAAACAAAAATAAATGCAGATTAATATTCTTTAGATATTTTAGCAATGCAAAATAAAAGGGTCTGCCAAAGTGATCACATGCTAGTAGCTCAGAACTCACTTGCCCACTGTTACTTACTTGACAAAGTAAGTGTTCAAACTCCTTCTAGCCCAAACTCCCTGAACTATTTAGCCCTCCATATACCAGATTCTATAAAATGTTATAGTCCTACAAGAGCCCTGACGCTAACTCTGAAACTCCTACCCATTCCCTAACCAGAGTTCCCGCTTCCTAACTCTAAAGCTCCCTGCCCACAACACAACCATAAAACTCTTCTCCTACTTCCTAACCTAAGGACTCCCTTCCCACTCCCTAAATCCTCTTTTCCAGTCATAGCCCTAATTATCACTCTCACCCCCTCCCCAACTGCTTGCCAGAGCTCCTATGTGACATTAGTCTTTGAGCGCTTAAGACTCAAGTGTTTGTAGTAGATCCCAAACAAAAACTAGAAAGCATACAAAGGGAAAAAGCAATGCAAACAAAAGAAATGAACAATGTTAGATCTTTTGAACATTGTATGTTTGGTTAGACAAAACATTTTAGATCTTTTGAGATTGCACTGAATATACTACATTCTAAACAATTCTTATGAGGAATTATTCAAGGGTAGAATTAGCAGTAAAACCTTTGCATGGGTTGCTAACTTTAAGAGAAAAGATATTAATTAGGCCAACACTTATTTAATATATTTAAGATCGTCATTGTCCTTTTTTAAATAGTTTTAGTTATTTTTGGTACAGACCTGTGTGTGCCCATACTATATAACAATCCTGCTGGTTTTTGTATAGACATTTTCTACTGTGTGAATAATGCAGGTGATAAAATAATATTTGGAGCAGGAACCAAGCTCATTGTGGAACCAAGTAAGTAGGATCAACATTTTTACTTGCAAACTAAATAAAATCTTAAAGTTTAGAATGTTAGCAATTTATTTGAAAGTGCAAAGTGAAATATGTGTCATACCCTGTAATGCTGACAAAAGTGAGAAATAACTTGAAATAGAGCAGAGCTGCATTATTTTGATTTGTGTATTTCACTGAAATATAATGACTTACCTTGTATTATGTAATTTAGTAATAAGCTGCAGTAAAATAAGTAACATGTATCAGTTTTTGTGAGTATTAGTATACTTTGGAGGCTTGAAACAATCTTCTTTAATGAATCAGTATCAATTAGATATGCAAATCTTTTTTCCAGCATTCATATTTTACTAAGGCTTACAACATATCACATTAATGATGGTTCAAAAAACAATCACAACTAATAACAATACATTTGATTAAAAGAGGACATTAAACAGAATTGTATAACCTTATTTCTTCTGTTCATTGCCCTCAGATATCTCAACTATAAGCCTTCTGAATTCTGATAGATGAGTTCAAAATTCATGGCATGAAATAGCTCCTTTAAAAACACTTGCATTTTATTGCTAAATGGCTTCATGTTATGTGCTTCACTGACAATACTTTTTTAATGTTCTTTATTATACCATCACATTTTGAGTTATAACATGGGTATACAACATTAATAAAAAGAAAACAAATTCTAAAGCAGTTTCCATTGTTATTGCCATGCAGTATACACTCATTTTATTTCTTACAGTTTTCATTCACTTCGATATTACATAAAGTATATGTACATATCTACATATTTTTTTATGTCTAACAATTTTTATTCACTCCAACATTACATAAATTGCTCAATTCATGTCATCTCTACTCCCGAACATTATTCTGCATGTATTTTTCCACAATTCCATGTATTTCTACATATTACACTTTTTCCATTTTATAAAGATCCCCATCATTCCTTTTATCACCTTTACAATATGCAGAACTTCCTTTACATTGAGAATAGATTTTGATTTCTATTTTCTGAAAAATGTTTATTTGGTTAATAATATTATTGAAGTTAGTGAGATCTTACTTTGTCTAGGTAATTCAGATCCTATATTCTTGCTCAAAATAATAATTTCCTTAGTTACAGTCATTTGTTCTATCAAAGTACTCTGAAGAGAAATTTTAAAATCTGCCATCTCATTACATCCTCCAAAAACACATTCCCAATTATATCTCTGTTGTCTATTACATCCCCATCATTTGCTATCTGCCTGCAGGACAAAAATCCTCTGAAGTCTACTTCAGAAAATAAAATTGGACTTAGCTGTGTACTTGGGAGCCTTACAAATGCATTTCTTATTATGTTTCCAGTAGTTCAAATCATTAAATACTCAGGGTGAAAAAGCTAAAGGAAGTACAAAACTGTATGTTTTTGTCACGTAGCATAATACTGTGAACAACCAGTAGCAACACTAAACTGATATTTGGAGAAGGAACAAAGCTAACAGTGGAACCTAGTAAGTGCTGCCCCTTTGCAAAATTTGAGAATGCTAACATGCTATAACTTTTCTGCTTTCTTTTCTGCTTATAATAAAGTTCCAAGACCTTATTTAATGTAATCTTATGTCCTTCTAAACAAGTGACACTGAAGGAATTAATATCTCAAGGACATATTTAACTAAAATATTAGCAGGGATACTTTTTTCTGTGATATTATAGTCTTCCTTCATTGTCTGTTAAAAGTCCAAGGACCTTCAGTGCGATCCTTGGAATAACAATTGAAATGTGGTTAGGAGAACTTTATACTTACTCCAGAATTGCAATACCATTTTGTGTGTCCCATTTTCTAAGGTACAGTGAACTCAGAGTTACTATGTATAACATTTGTAATATGGGGGTGCAAATCCTCACATTGGATGGTGCACATGCAAGACTGTTACTAAGGTATAACAGAGACTTTGGAAACTTGTTGTGCAATATAGTTCTTGCACTTCCAAAAGGAGAAACAGTGACATTATGGCAGAAGTCTTGGTGCGAATTTATTATCAGTTGAGCTTTATAATGCTAATTTAAACATTTTATGACTTCTAAAAGCAAACTGATTGCTTTCTTATCTATTTTTGTAACCCTTAATATATGCACAGATTATTATATAACAACTGCATTCTTCTTCCACTAAATTTACTGGATACAATAACTCATTCTTTTGATAGCATATGTAATATGACTGAAATTGTAATAAAAACAAGCACTGCTTTTTTTTTACTCCATAATCATGGACAAAGCTAAGAAGACTTTTAAATATTATTATTTTCACTAAGAAATTGCACAGGGTAAGACACTTTGTATTAATATGCATTTCTGAGTAAATCTGAGTATGGAAATGTATTGTGTGGCTCAAATTTGGGGCTGTAATCTTTCCTGTTGTGTCACAAAATCATTAATGTTATAAGGGAACAGAAGATTGCTGCAAGCTACATCAGTTGTTTCTCTGTCAAATCAAGCCTATAAATAAACAATCAGATACAGGCAGGCAGATCCAAATCAGACATGATTAAAACAGTGTTACTCAATCAGTTTTGCAATTAAAAAATAATGCCAGGGTATACTGAAACTGAGAAAGACATGCACATCCATTACATCTGTTACAATCACAAAAACACTCTGCTAAAACAAGACAATATACAATTCAGAAATGAGATCTGACTTTAGTAATTTATAAAATGCCCCCAAAAGACGTTTCAACCCTGCAAAGGTCAATAAACATTTGAAACTATTCTGTTAATAAATATAACTATAAGCAGAAATAAATATCTACCTTTTTACCAAACTTGGGTTATTATCATTCACTGAACTGTTATTTATATTATTAAATGTATGTTATTTATATTATCATTTGTTGAACTGTAGCTTCTTACCTTATTAATAATTTCAAATTATATTTTTTCATTAAGAAACGTAGCTTTTACAACTTACATGTGCATACTCCATGCTGCTGAAAGTAGAAACAGATTAGTTTTCCTGACTGCAAAATCCCAGTTATGTATTTACAACACAAAAATAGTTTTTCTGTCTCTCTTTCTCTCACCCTCTCTCTAAATTACAAATTATAATGGTTGCTGTTTACTCTGTCAGAAATCCAGCACTGTATATGAAACATGCTACATGACAGTAAATAATTGTTAAGAAATTAAAATATTTTTGACCCCCCATAGTAAAGTTAAATGACCACAACTGTTTTCTACTTTATATACAAGGAATATGAATCTATTTAATGACAACAGATTCCCCAACAGAGTTGTCTTATTTATTTGAGATTAATGTTTTGGGTGAAAGTTATTGAGGAAAGAAGGTAATGTACATGTGTTGCTTGGTATGTATACATTTTTATATATATGGAGAGAGACAGACGTAGGGAGAGATTGGAACATATGCTAGTTCTAAGTTGCAAAAGTAAATCAACTTACATTTTATTTTTATACTCAAAAGCATAGAAAATTAATATATCAAAACTTAATATTGCATGAACATAATAGTTTCCGTATAAAGAAAAAGAATAAAGGCAGATGATGACTGTTTTTGTCATTGTGTTTCCTGCTGTGTGAATAATAATTATAAGGTGATATTTGGTGGTGGAACAAAGCTTACTGTAGAAACTGGTAAGTATCAATTTCAACTTGTCTACCAGTGATTCTGGAAATAATACATATTTTATTTTAAAATATACATTTTATGCCATGTTTCAATGGTGGCATTACTGTTTATAAAATCTGAAACTTACAGAAAGTTACTGGTTTAACCCATATCTCTCAATCTCTTAGTGCAAGAAATCTGGACAGTGCTAAAATAATAGGAGGTAAATTCCAAAAATAGGGATAGATTTTAAATATTGCTCATATAAACTTAGAAAGTTTTTAGAAAAACAGGGATTGTGTTAGCATGCACTTTCTAAAGGATATGGAGTCCAAAGATCAAATGTATGTCATTATTTAGTGACTTCAGTCCTCAGTGATTTGTCAGAAAACTTCAAATTCTATAAGGAAACAGACCAAAAGTATGAGGCAAAAATATGGACATTTTGCAAAAATCTGGACAGTTGAAAGGTATGGTTTAACCTAATTTTTTTACTATTTTTCTCCCTACAAATGTTCAAATAACTTTGATTGATGGTGATAAGAGCTCTTCATCATGATCTAGTCCTTAAAGAAAAATGAATGTATACAATAAAGTATGGGGGGAGGGGGCTGTCACTGTGCACAAGTGTCAGTAACTACTTCAGGTTTTACCACCAGGGCAATATTAAAATAGTTTCATCTAAGCTTGATATCTCTGAGTAACTGCTGCTTTACAAATATATATATATATATATATATATATATATATATATATATATATAGTAGCATGGGCATAAATCATCACTGTAATGAGTTACTGTGAGGGGGTTATTCACTGTACCCCAAATCACAGCAATTTCAGTATTGAATATTATAAATGGGGGTGCTGGGAAACAACTTCTGCTATTGTGTGTGTGGACTTTAGTACACATAAAAATGGAGATGATCATGTTTTTGCTGAAAGTAGTTTTGATCTAAAAAAAGCTACTTTTGCATACTGTGTAGTTAATCCAGATGTGGCTGTGGTGAGTTAGCCTGTATCAACATGATTTTTGCTGTTGCAATATGAATTTGTTATGGCTTCTCAGACATTGCTCTGAGAAAAGGTTGGACTGCCTTCCCCAAAGTTTCACCATTTTTACACTGGATATGCAGTACATGTTATATAACTAAAAAACAGTAAGAGAAATAATAATAATAATAATTGCATAAAAATATTTAGCACAGTCGAAGTATTTTAAAGTATCCAAAGTATTGTATTAGCAGAATCATAAAACAATGAAGCATTTATTCGGCCTTCTACTACTTGTTATATTCTACAACCAAAAGTGTTTAATGAAACAAATTCAGCCATGTTATACAACAGTTAAGTTGCAGAATAACTGATACAAAAGTTAGACCTTCAAAGCTGTATTTCACCTCAAATTTAAATATACAAAAATGCTGACTGAGTTTGTCACTGTTGCATTATCTGCAGCTTGTCTTATTAAGCTGCAGTCTCACTATAGTCAAAGTAGAAATTTATCAATAAATTCAGCAAACAGATAAAAACACCAGAATTTCAATGAAGTTTCTTCCACATTTGTATGTGAGCACTTCAAAGAATTGTTTGTATGTACTGGCATTTAATAAAAGTTTCTAGTTTTCCCAGTTGCTCCCTAGTTTAAGAAATGTAAATACACAAATAACACATGCACACACAAACACTTGCAGGCAGTGTGTGTGGCTGTTTGACTGTCTGTCTGTTTAGATGGGATGTCATTCAGATAGAAAGAAAGACAGACAATGAGAATGATAATACAGACAGGCAAAATGACTCAATCTGCCTTGTTTTATTCTACAATTTCACCAATGTACCATTGACTCAAATACAAGCCCGTGTGTGTGTGTGTGTAGTACCCAAATATTTAATGGCAAAACATCAATCTCAAATGACTGAAACTCAACACACTGAAAAAAAAAACAGAGAGAGCTCAAGTTTTTTGCAACTCTCAGATAACACAACAATGAGGAAATGGCAAATTTTTTCTCCTCACCGTTCCACAATATTATAAAAAGCACTGCTATCAGAATCGATCAAATGAATGTTTGATCATTTCTACCTCGAGGCAAAACACTCAATATTATGAATGTTTGATAATATGGAGTGTTTCCATGTGTGCGTGTGTGTGTGTGTGTGTGTGTGTGTGTGTGTGTGTGTGTGTGTGTGTGTGTGTGTGTGTGTATTCCAGTCCATGTTTGCATTCTATCTGTTGGGTAGCTTGACTGTTTTTCTATCTATGATTCTTGCTAGCTGTCTGTATGTAGACATCTGTCTGTCTCTGTCTGTATATCGGTTTAGCATGTTGTCGGTCTGCCTCCCAGTCCATTTGGGTTTGGCCTGATCAATCAGTGTCTACATGTCTCTTTGTGTGTCTTTCTGTCTACCTCTCTTTTCGTTAGTCTGCCCATTTACATCTCTGTATGATGGCAGCATGTTCAGCTGTAGGAAGATATGCAGCTTTCTGTCTACTGTTTATATCTGTGCCTTCTAACTGTTATTTATTAAAACACAGCTTCCAATAACTTAACATCTGTTCGTTAAGGATTAGCTTGACATGAGTAATTTAAATATAATTGCAGTTACATGCTTTGCATTTAGAAAGGACTTTTGCTTTTTAAAATAAAGGCACTACCAGTAGGTGTCAAAGCCAATGCAACTCTTACCTACTGAATCTTCAGAAAGATACACTAAAGACAAATTAATAGAAAAAAATCAAAAAATGGTTGTATTGTGGTCCTATATGCAGAAGTTTCATTTCTGAATCTTAATTTTTGTGATAACTAAACAGTCAGAACTGAATGCGCAGATGGTAGACTGTTTTCTGCATTAGCTATAGCACTGTGTGAATAATCAAGGCTTTGGAAAAATTACCTTTGGAGGAGGCACGCAGATGTTTGTGGAGCTAAGTAAGTCAACAAAAAAGATGTCTTACTTATAAATATATCAATTGACAAATATGTTAACGTGCAGACTGACTATTGATTGACTCACACACGCACACACACATATATAGGATCCCTATTAAAAGAACAAAAGATTAAAATTCCGTGCGCTGTAAACAGCGAAAATGCCGGACATTGATGTGTGTTTTGTGAGATCGCAAAACAGTGGAGATCAGGAAATTTGCCCTTTCCTCACTGTAGTGTGATCTTGGAGTTGGTATATATAATTAGCGGGGGGGGGCAAAGCCCCCCACAATAAAGGTTTCGATGTTATGCATTTTTGCAGCATTCATGTTTTTGAAATTTCATTGATATAATATAGACTATATATATATATATATATATATATATATATATATATATATATATATATGTGTGTGTGTGTGTGTGTGTGTGTGTGTGTGTGTGTGTGTGTGTGTGTGTGTGCTTGTAAGCCCACAAAAAATCAGAGAGAAATATGAGTATAGGCATATAGGTAGAAAATGTTATTAAACTTGCATGTCTTGTTTGTAATGCAATTACAAGAAACTCAAAGCGATAATTCCATTGTTTACTGACAGCAAAATATCATCATCATCAGAAACAAACAAACAAACTGACAAACACATAAGCAAAGAAACAGCATTGTAAATATTTGTGCAGTGCATGGCAGTTAGTTCACTTACTGACACAGAAGACATTTTTTATTTTATTTTGCTGTTAGTACAGCGGTACCTCCGTTAGTTTTGCTGCCTAACAGTGCTTGGTTCTCCAGTTCAGTCCATGGCTAAGGTTCTTTTTGTCTAAGTCTGCATGTCCTTCCTTTGTCCACATAGGTTTTTCTAGGTTATCTGGTTTCTTCAACATCTCAGAGACATCACACAGGTAAATGGGCCGTCATCCAAAGTTCTGCTTTGTATAAGCATGTGCATATTAAGGGGGGATAATTTTCACGATGTTTTAGGTAACAGTATCCCCTATAAATTGTAAAAAATGAGTAGTAGTAATACTAGTGTGTGTGTGTGTGTGTGTGTGTGTGTGTGTGTGTGTGTGTGTGTGTGTGTGTGTGTGTGTGTGTGTGTGTGTGTGTGTGTGTGTTCAGGAATTCAAGAATGCTAAAGCTTTTTAACTATATATTGTGTTTGTTAAAAAAAAAATTACATTAGATACTAATTATGGCATGAAGAGTACAAAGTAAACCAATACTCAGTTTAGACTTTAAACTTATAACTGCAGAACAGACAGTTTAATTATTTTCTGTAAGTGAGATCCCAATTTATGCTTGGGTAGAAATAACATTTAGTGTACAGACATCTCTCAAGCTGTTTTTGTCAAGACATTTCCGGATGTGTGAGTAGTACAGTTAATCGATTAACATTTGGAGCAGGTAGCAAGCTCTTTGTGGAACCAGGTTAGTCAATGCATTCAATTAACAACCAAAACAAAACTCAAACAACTTAAATATAATCTATTTATTTATTTGATGTGCAGACTGGAAGTTATATAAAATCATACCCCAAAGAAAAAATAAGATTACCTCGATCTTACTCAGATACTGGAAAAAAAGCATAAGGAACAAGCACTTATGAATGTGAGTATTAAAATACTGTTATTCTAAGACACCCTTCATTAACAAAACAGCACATTAACCATGAAAGACTTGTAAAGCCTGACAGACAGAATCACAATTCTTGGCACAAATATCATTATAAAATAAAGTTTGTGTCTCAGTACTGAATGAGTTAATTTTACATGTTTTACTGCTGAGTTTTAAATAATTCCACTGCAGCAATCAGGAATAGTAAACAACATTCACACCAGTAAGCAGTGCTCTGTAAACCCCTGTGTGCTTTTTGCTAATGCTTGTCATCCTGTGAACAATGACTGCTGAAAGACAGTAAACTGATATCTGGAAGAGAAATATAGCTATCAATAAAACCCAGTAAATCCAACTCTGAGGCTAAATAATTTGAACATGTTTAAATCTCTAATTTTCTCATTTTCTTTATAGCCTGTCACAAGCATTTACATTAGCAAAGGGCACAGCTACACAATTTCTAAACAAAAACCACTGAACTTTACCAACATATTAATATTGGGTAATATTCCTTCTAGTGTAATTATGTATCTCCATTACAGTGTACAAGTAAATGGTAGATGAGTTACATGTAAAATAATTAATGCAGATAAAAATGTTACAATCTGCAGTTGTTGCTGTAGCCACGTATTTCTTTTCTCTCCCTTAATACATATGCACATACACATAATCTAATTTTACTAATGTACATGTATTTGCTTAAGTATTAAGAACAACACCAAAACTAGTGAGGGAACAAAGGCCCAAAATCAGGGATAATCATTAAATATTATTCTAATTAACCTAAATGTTAATATAATGTGAGTTTTTACATCAACATTATTGAGTAAGTGTAATCCTTAGTGAATTATCAGAAAATCAAAACTTTTAGAGGCACAGGGGGAAAGTAGGAATTAAAATCATGAACATGTTGTGGGAGAGTTTAGAGTTGCCACTTACAGTGATTAAATATTGAAACCCAATAGTCCATGGACTGCGAGCTGTAAAACACTGAGTTTTTGGTAAGGCTTGTAACACTGTGAGCTACAGGTGGAAGCTATAAACTAATATTTGGAGAAGGTACATGGCTGAGAGTCGAACCCAGTAAGTACCATTTATACTGAGAATGATTTGTAAACTTTTAAGCAATTACTTCATTTTTTTATCTCAGTAAAAGTGGTTATGTCTTAAGACTACATTATAGCTTTCTACAACAACCATTTCAGTTTGAAGAGCTAACATTTTAAGGCCATGTATTGCTATACTATAGTAAAATAATATTGTTGTTGTACAACTTTATATCCATCTAGCAGTAAAAGAATGTCCTTATTATAATAAGTCTTTACAAAGAATTATTTTTTGTTGAGAGTTAAATGTCAAATGTCTCTTCTATTGAATTCAATTGCATTTGCTTCATTTTCAGCTGCATATATTACTAGAAAAAGAATTTGTGTTTTATTATACAGTTAGTTAGTCCAAGCTGTTTATTAAAGCTCACTTTGAAAACATCAGTGCAAATATGACTGTAACTAGAAACATGTAAATAACAAGTCAAAAACAGTGATTAATATCTTCAAAGCAGTATACCCCAGATTAACAAACTTGGTGTTATTTTGTTTTTTATATCTTTCCCTTCCACATGCTACCTCAGTTAAGGAAGCTTGACTCAAAAATATCATAATACCATAAAGAGTTATGTGTGTACATGGGCTTCACCTATTAGCCTTCCACATTCAACTCAGTGAGGTGTCAACACACCCACTTAAATGGAATTATTTAAAGGATGCTATAGGTGTGAATGAGTTAACCATGCATTCATGCACTACAAAATTATTTATAATGTTCCTAAGTCAAAGCTTTTATTGTTTGCATGTTGAAGTATGGGGCAAAGGGAAAATAAGAAATGCAGAGCCCTTGTTAAATGCTGATGTAGGTAACAAACAGCGGTAAGACTGTAGTGGTGTGTGCTTTCTGAAGATAACAAAGTGAGAACCATAAGCTGGAAACATACTAGCAGAATTTTAGCAATAAAGAGTGCATGGAAAGGTTTGATCAAAATAAGATCTAACCCTTAAATCCAGGCTACCCCAAAGCCACAGAAACAAGACTGCCAAATCAAAAATCAGAGGTTATAGTATACCTCTTTCATATAATGGAAATTTATACAAATATTGAATGTCACTTTGAGAAATAATTAAGATAAAAACAATTTAAGTAGTAGCTAACTAGGTATAGAAAGCTACACCCAGCCAAAACAAAATAGGTTTATAATACTTGTGTACACATATGTAAACAAACAAGCACATTCTTTCTTCATATACAGCATTTTTGAGTCAGTCAGTAGACTATAGACATTATGGTGTAATCAAATAAAGTCAATTTTATTACAGTCCTTTATCATAATTTACTTTATAAGACAGAGGAATTTCACACAATCAGATGCTGAAAGTTAGGAGTAAGCAGTTAAAGTCTATACTAAATAAATAAATATCAATAAATAGATGAAATGTAGATGACTAAGATAGTAAAAGTTATATGAATATCTCAGAAATTACAATGCAACATTTCAAATAACATTTTGATTATATAATGTAGCAAATAGTAATTATCTGTTTATGTAAGACTTCTGTATTATGTTATATAAATGCATGTGCTATATATAGTATAGGCAAGTTTTGTGTATTTGTGAGTGTGTGCGTGTGTGTGTGTGAGTGTGTGTGCATGTGTATGTGTTCATCCTGTTTATTTGGGGACTGGGTGTGGGATAATAACACGTTTGTTGTGGATTTGTACAGTGTAATCTGCATCTGAAGTCTAAGTATTTTGGTTTTCATCTTCAGAGGGAGAGTTGGAATGTGTTTTTTTAATTCCCATGTTGTTATCTTAATATAGTTACATTAGTGAGTCAGGGACATAGAAATCTTGACACCTCTTCATCTTTTATGCCATCAGCTACTGAATGATCCTTGTTAGTAGATTCAGTTTAGCTGTCCAGTACCATCATGGACCTATAAAAGACATGATAACTGACAACAGAAAGCTAGGTGTGATTTTATATAAATATTTAATGAGCTGTTCAGAGAAATTTAGTAAAGCCGTAGTTAGAAATCTGTATGTATTTAGAGCTATTACTGTTTTATTTTACTTTTGTTCTTTAAGCTGTGAGCTGTAATAATTTTTAGATCAACTCATACATGAAAACACTATATAACAATCCAAAAGATTGGTTTTTGTATAGGCTTTTTCTACTGTGCTACTGATTCACTCAAGAGAGTAGCATTTGGAATAGGAACCAAGATTATAGTTGAGCCAAGTAAGTAGAAATCAGCATTATTAATTGCAAATGATACAATAATAAAAATAATCTAAAAGTTCAGAATATTAACAGTTTAGCCTTTGGAAGTGTAAACTGGAAGATGTGTCAAATCATATCATGTAGAACATGAAGTGAAGCTTAAAACAGAAAACTATGAAGCTATCTTTATTCTGAGTTATGTAGTTTTCTAGAATGCATACAGTTCTAATATGTTATACAAAATAAAATAAAAGATACAGTAGCATAAGAAATAAAATATGTCAGTTTATGTAAATGTTTGAATACTGTACCATTCCGAGAACAACCTTCATACTGAAAATGGCATGCCAGAGGCTTCTTAAGCTTGATAGATGTGGGCTTGGCACTAAATAAATTTGGAAATCTTTATTTTTCAAGTTCCTGTGGTAATAGCTTGTTATTTATCTTTTTGATAATCACGATCACAAGCAAACACACAAACATGCACACAGAGACAGCAAGCCAAAAGCAAGATGCAGTGAAACAGTTTAGGTTTATGTTATGGCTTATCATATTCTGAGCAACAAGTAGCAACTATAAAGTAATATTTGGAGATGGAACAAATCTAATAGTGGAGCCAAGTAAGTACTGTTCATACTCACAATTTGGAAATGTTTAATTGCTATAACTGTCTCATGTTTCTTTATCCTAAGTACAAGACTTTTAAGATCTTTTGATATATATATATATATATATATACTGGCATACCATTCTAAAGCCAAACCAATGAAGTTTAAGGAACTGCTGTGTCAAATCTGAGTAATGACATATGCATCTAAAGTAATAATAATACAGTATATTTTTTGCTGTAACATTATTCCCACATGACAGCTATGGAACATTGGCTTAACATTGAAAGAAGACATGGCAAATCATTGGGATTTGATGAATAATAGAACATAACAAGCGGACTTTTCTTATATGTACATAAACCCCTATATCTGAATGTATTACCATTATAAAAGATATTCCTCTTTTGCATAATTTATTGGATAGCTTAACTCAGTCGATGGTTAGCCCATGTAATAGAAGTGGACCACTTAACATAAATCCTTAATAAAAATCTTTAATTATCTTTATAACAATATTAAAAATATCACTTCATTCAAATACCTGGGAATTTGGTCTGACGTCTTCCTTAATTTCCAACTCCACTTAGACTACACACACACAAAAATCAACTATCTCCTAGTCTGTGCTAATAGACTCTCCCCTTTTCTATCCAGACCCTGTAGTAATGCCACAGGTAAATGTATCTTACTGGTCATCTAGATTACTATCTCCTGTTAATTGCTGCAGCTTCTAAAAGAAATGTATCCACCATTTAGTCCATTTTAAATGCCATTTGCAGATTCATCACTCTCTTCCCAAGAAATGAAAATCACTGAAAAACTACTAAAAAAGTTAACTGGCTACTTGTGAAACAATATGCTGATTTTCTACTTGACTCTCAAGTATTTAAACTGATTATGTTTCCCTCCAATAGCTTCCAGACTATTCATAGATGCACCAGCATACAGCCTTAGACATCTTAACCATTCATGGCCTTTTCTCAACCCCCCCCCCCCCCAATTAGGCTTTGCAGCACAGACCATGCTTTGTTAGTCCTTGAGCCCAGACTGTGGGAATATTTCCCTTCCTTTCTCAGAATGACAACTCCGATTTCTTCTCTATATATAATGCATGTATATGTTGTTTGTTTTCAGTCATTCTGTACATATTGTAATTTATCTAGTCTCTTTATTTCTACAAGACAACTATAATATTCAGTTTATATATATGTATTTGTTACATTGTTTCATTCACTCTGTATTGTGTAGCGACTGTGTTTTTCCTGGACTGAGCCTGAAATCAGTCCAATGGGATCAATGCTCTACCCTGCTTAACAAATTCAAAACAAAATAAATAAAAATATGTGCAACTCATTTTATAACTCTATATTCTTGGACAAATCCAATTTACAAACCCCCTTTCCAATATTTATGTATATATATGTCTGTCTGTCTGTCTCATTATCTATCTATTAGCCCATCTACATCTTTCCGTCTGTCTTAGTCTTTCCATCTCTCATTGTCTCCATTTATTTATGTAGCCGTCTATCTGTATCTGCTGCTGTGAGACTATGTTTGCTTGTGTTGGGGGGTTGTGTGCATCTGTGTGTTTCTGTCAGTCATTCGGTTTATCTTTTTGTTTACCTATGTACCTTTTTCTCTGTCTGTCGATCTGTCTGCTTCTATATAAGCCTATTTCTGTATGTTCAGCTCTAAGAAGACATGCAGCACATTGACTGCTCTTTATATCTGTTCCTCCTAATGATTCTTAATTACATTAGATCTGTCATTAACCTATCTCTCATTAAGATTTATTCCTTAAGTATCATATTTCCTTGAATTAAATATTATTACAGATGCTTTTTTATATTGAGGGAAGGGATTTAATTTTCAAATGAAATGTTAGCAATTGGCAAAAACAATATATCTCAATAAAATACCAACTTCAGGAAAACAAATCACAAAAAGTGATGTCTATTGTGGCCTAGATACAGTACTTTAATTTCTGAATTTTATGATTTCTGTTAACTAAGCTATTGTGACTGACTGTGCAGTGAGCAGAGTGTTTTCTGCACTGGATGTAGCACTGTGTGAATAACCAAGGTACAAAAATTACCTTTGGAGGAGGCACAAAGATATTTGTGGAACCAAGTAAGTGAAAGGTAAAAAGGTGGGAGCCAAAGAAAAAATTATGCCCATCTGATGTATGATAAATACATCAACTGTCAAGTTAATAGATTTATGCTTGTATAATATGGGTGTAGAATCTAGATAGAAAAATTGTGTCAGACTGGAACCTTGCATTTATAATGTATTTATATGGCTGTTATATATACATTTGCGATACGTCACTCCTAAATTTAACAAAAAAAAAAAAAAATGAAAAGGAAGAAGAAGCAAACAAAAGTTGTAAATGTTTTGTGTAGTAAAGAGGGGCTGTACTGCAATTTTCCTTTTGACAGATAAGACATTTTTAGTTTTATTGTTGATGTGACACAGTCGTACGGTGTTCATAGCACTTGGTTTTGCAAGTTACTTCATTGCTTGGGTTCCTTCTGTAGAGAGAATGCATGTCATTTTTGTTGTATCCAGTTTTCCCCAGCATCCCAATGACATACTATAGGTGATCTGGTACTCCTTCAAATTGCCCACATATGGGTGTAGTTTGAGTATGTGTTTGAGTATCTTGCAGTAACTGGAATTCTTGGTCAGAGTTAATTCTCTGCATTACACTTATTATTCTCTAGGGAGGTTCTGCTGTTCCTGTGATCCTCAAAATGAAAAATATGGTATCAGATAATGAAAGATCTATTTTTATGCAAATGTCATAGAAATAGGGACTAGTTTTAGTTTAATTTAGAATCAAGTAGTGAATTGTTCTATTGTTCAGCAATGACTTGTGCAACAAGGCACAAAACTAAATAAAATGTAGATAGATAGCTCAGACAGTTCAACCATCAGTTTTGGTGTGGTATCTGGAGCACCGAGAGAAAGACAACAAAGCCACTGAGAGAACATGCAAACTTTATATACGGTAACCTTAGGTCAGAAATGAACCCCTGACATTGTAACACTGAAGCAGAAACATTAACCCAAGAGCCAAATGAATATGAATAACACCCAAAGAAATACTTATCATTGTTAAATGGTCCACCAGATTAGGCAGTCACTAACTGATATCAGAAAGATTCCATTAGGATTCGGCATCAAGTATATTCTTGTCAGTGATAAGCTTTGCAATCAGTTTTATAAAAATGTTATTATTCTAAGTACATGGTTTGGGCTTCACTAGAATGCCAGAGAACTGTGTGCCAGAGCACTATAGTTCTCCAAAATAATACAATGGAATAACAAAGTAAATGTGCCCACTAAATTATTACAACAGTAAATTGCCATGGCAACATCGGTATTCATTTCTGTTCAAAGATCAATATCCAATGCATGAAAAGCATTCCATTGCAAACACCCTAATTACTTTTACCTAAGTTACATTAGATTATGGTCAGGATGTATACATGGTGATAAATAGGTTTTGATTTGTGCAGACTTTGTTTTCATTCCTTGTGCAAGGATGCACAGAGGGGCAATATCAAATAAATACCCTCATGCAGCAGATCATAAAAACTCAACTTGAATTTACATGCCTTCCCACCCCCCCTGAAAAGCTAGTAGAATCAATGGCTTGTTCTCATTTAGAGACTAAAAACTGTTGTTGGAGCATAATCGTGAGGGTTAGAAGGGTTTTTGTAATGCTTTGTGGTGCTGTGCTATGCAGGAAGTACTGCTAAACTTACATTTGGGAGTGGAACAATACTGACTGTGGAACCTAGTAAGTGACATAATTATTACTGTTAAAATGACACACTTATTAAAAACATTATTTTTTAAATAAGGAATTTGAATAAGACACGAGGGTTTCAAATTTACAAATTGCCGGGCTTTTCTTTCAAAATGTTCTTCGTTTTGCATACCATTCACAGAAACAAACAAAACAGTTGCTATTAGTGGTGGCAACATACTGCATTATCTTTAACAATATGACTGTGCTTTTACAGTTTACGAAAATCTATGTGTTTCTTTCCCTGTGAGAAAACTAATCCAATGACATTGTTGAGTCACAATCCATACCTACCAGAAGGAATTGCAAGCTTTATTTATTTATGTATGTATTGGATCACTTGACTGTTTGTTAATTCATTTGTTTTTTGATGACTGAGTTAGTTCTACTGAGTAGTACTCTTGTTTCGGGATATGCAAGGAGAAAACCTTCAGATAAAACAAAATATAACAGATTATTCAGTAGTACTTAAAGCAGATAACCACAAGAAAAAAAAAATGAAATTTTTACAGATATTTCCATATATGCAATAGTTACTACAGCCTTATAGAAATAAATATGTCAAATCTAACATATGAAATAGCTGTTCAGTACAGGAAACACATGAAATGCATATAGATAGGTAACCTGGATTATTTTATCTGTGCTTACTCACTCACAGCTGATACATATTGATCTTGATAATGTCAACTAGTTAAGATATTGGTATTACTAAACTCTAAATGCCACTTCCAATGACTTCCAATATCTTCTGTTTTTAACTAGAGCTACCTAAGTCTGAGGCAAGTCAGAAAAAAAGCAGCATTAATAAAGGAAATCTCTTGTAAAAGTCAAAGTATGAGCAGGAAAAGCAATGCATGAGGTGCGATCAGTAACAGATAGCGGGCTGTTAGGTAACTACCTACCTACTCTGGGCACAAGTATAAACTTCTGTGAATATCTTTAATGACATTCTTGAATAAGGTCTGCCAGATATTCCTTATAATTTAACACAGCAGATTCTTTAAAAAAGGAGACACCTAACTAGGCAATCTCCTCTCCTAAGTTTGTCTCATATGATTAAGCCATGTGTTTGGAAAACTTTCAGAGTCAGGAATATAGTCAGGGTTCGGTCAGGACTTAAATACTGGAAAGGAACTACTAGAGACATATCGCTGCAAAGCACTGAAGTCAACTTAAAATGAACATTTCAAAAGATCAGAATGTTTTTTGCTATGCACCCAGAGTTGTAGTGGCCTTGGAGTTTATTATGTATATAAACGTGTAGGAGCAAGGCTCCTACATGATTTATGGGAGATTTTACTTCCGAAGAAACATTTTCATACTTTTGCCATTTTCAAAATAGATCTTTTTTAATAATGCATTCTTCCTGTTCATAACCACCTTTGAATGTGTTTGAAAATGATGCATATCTACCATTTCTATATTGCCTTTTGTTTAGTATGGAAATAAAACCACTAATAGACAGTTCAGCCATACGTTTTAATGTGGATATTACTTCAGAGTGGACCAAGTAGGAATAGACTTCATTGTCTCAGGTTGCCTTCTCATTTGACCTCTAGTAGGTTGTTTTGACTAAAGGTAGCAGTTTCTCCTTCAACATATCTAAAAGTTGCATTTCCACTTCTCAAATACTTTCTTGTGCATCAAATCACACTTTATCTAATGTTTAACTTTAAAGCAAGGAGGCAGTACTTTAACACTGATGCATTAAAAAGTTCAAAAATTCAGACATAGCCCATATATATTATGTAGCTGGTATATTCCACTTTAACAAATATTATGCAAGAGTTAATAAAATATGTTCATTGGGAATAAAGAAAAATGCAAAAAATTACCATCCAAGTTAGACCCAGTATATTGATTCTATTGAAAGTAAGTGATGATTCCAAAATGGGAGTAACCTATCTATCCATGACCTCTAGTCAAGTGTTTAAAATGTGCTGCTTTCTTAATTTGGCTTTGGTTCAGTATACTTCAACAAATCCCCTAAATATACAAATGCTCATTGTTCTGTCTGGGAAAAAAACAGATAAAAACCAAATAACACCTGATGGGTAAGATTGAAGGAATTCAAAGAAAGAAAGTTGGAGGTGAGAAAATGTGGATTAATCTACATAGAGGAATAATTTCTAGTTTGAAATGAAGCCTCTCAGATTTAGCAAGACCTAGAAAAAGACAAAATACATATCTACCTTTGATTAATCTTAAAAGCTAGGTAACACTGTGACTTCCTGTAGGGTGTTTTTGTAATGATTTGAACCACAGTGTGAATAATGCAAACAGGCTAACCTTTGGAGCAGGAACCAAGTTAAATGTGTTTTCAGGTAAAAAAGACAGAAAGATATTGGAGTTTACAATTGTTTGTTTTGTCATTTGTACAAGTGTGTATTAATAACGTGGTTAAAAATTCAAGGTAAGAACTTGTGTATTGCTCATAAAGGACCAGAGAGAGTACAGTTTTATTTTATATGTTTTTTTGAGTTACACTTCTGCAACTGTGTATGAGGTACACTTTATTACTAACCATGGGAGACTGCTAGTTTTGCATCTTTCTACAAGAAATAACCTTTAAAATATGATGAGCCTACCCTCCATCTTGTTTTATTTATTTCTTAATGCAGGGTAAGATCTCTTGTTCTAGTGCTGGCTACATCATTAGACTTCTTGAGAAAAAGGAAGTCAAAGGTAGCAGGATCCTCAAGGACACAGAAAGTGAGCATACCATAACAAAAGGTGTAAAAAATTTAGGCATCAGCTTAACACATTTTGAAACTAGCACTTTTTATGTTTAATCTGAGCTACAGTCACAGAGACTCTCATGCAGTGGAGACAAGACTTTAAATTATTAGTGTGTATAAATAATGCAGTGTAAGATGATGTGTTAAAAACTTAAGAGCTATGGAAAACAAGATCAGAGAATGTTTGCTAATGTGAATGATATTACTTGGTACATTTTAGTGAAGACAAATATTATTAACTCTAAAAATGATCACCCACATTTTAAAAAATGATTTACTGCAAAAGGTACTTATTTTACTATATACTTGATACAGCAATGTCTGACACTTGTTGTATTCTTGCTGCCTACAATGGGGCTGTAATTCAGAAAGTTTTTGTAATACAGTTGATTACTGTGGGTCTACAGGGTTTGGAAATAAGCTTATGTTTGGAGCAGGAACTCAACTCACTGTTTTGCCCAGTAAGTACTTTTGTCTGTTTGTTGTATTTTAAATATGTTCATATGATACTTGTCATATTGTTACCATAACAGCATGCCATATAGCTTGTCATATATCAACCTAGCAGACACAGACTGAGAAAATTATTTCCAAGATAATCTATAAATACGTCACACCATAGTTTCACTCATCACTCAACCAGATAATGGTAACCAAACAGTCCTTCTTGTACAGTATCAAAATAATTTAGAAGTAGCATTTTTCATGCAACAGTGAACATTACAAAATGCATGATTTCAGTAGATAGGAACACAATAAAATAACAATATGATGACTATAAAGCACTTTAGACTTCAATTTTGATGGATTTTATGTTTTTTTTTTTACTTTTGTAGTTACTTTTTAATAGTTTATTTCATCCTTTCACTTAATTTGATTTAAATGCACGTTCTGGTGCCTGTCTTCCTACTGTGTTTTAATGCTCTAAATAAGGATTCCATTGCAGTGCAAAATTATAAGCTCTGAATGATTTTCTGCCAACATTTGGCCAAATAAAGTCACATTTTTCTGTCAATATAATTTGCTTAGAGGCTCAATGGAAAACTGGCAAAGATTTAATAGGAAATAAACAGAAAAGTAAACTCCCATATGAAGTCTGAGGGGTGACTCTCCCATTCTGGGTGAAAAGAATTTTGGCTTTAGGTATTCAGCAAAAATTCTCCTTTAGAAGTTTGGAAACGATCAATATGAACTATAAGCTATAAGTTATTTCTGAGCAGGTGATAAGACATAATTATTGGACCCTCTTAGACAATGGCACTACTAAACCAATGGATATGATGTAGCTGTTTCACTGTTAAATCTACATAATGAATTCTGAAATTCATCTAAACAAATCCCTACATTTTGTTGTTTTCTGAACAATATCAGACATTTTACAATTAGCAAGGGGAAGTAATCCTTCTACCTTCCCCACATTTAATATTGTACCCTAAAATAACATAAACTAAAATATCGAAATCTGGGGCCAGATCATCTCAAATAATAAAATATACTACATTTACAACCATAACGCATTCTTCCTGTCCATAACCGCCTTTGCTTTTATATGAAAATCATGCACATCTACCATTTCTATTTTGATCTTTACTATGGAAATAAAACTGTTGATAGACAGTTCAGATATATGTTTATATTACTTCAGGGTGGACCAAGCAAGAATAGACTTCATTGTCTTAGGTTGCCTTCTCATTTTACCTCTAGTAGATTGTTTTGACTTAAGGTAGCAGTTTCTCCTTCAACATATCTAAAAGTTGCATTTCCACTTCTCAGATGCTTTCTTGTACATCAAATCACATTTTATAACTTAAAAGCAAGGAGGCAGTACTTTAACACTGATTTATTAAAAAGTTAAAAAATTCACACATAGCCCATATATTACATAGCTGGTATGCTCCAGTTTAAGGAATATTATGCAGGAGATAATAAAATATGTTCACTGGGGATAAAGAAAAATACAAAATTAATATCCAGGTTAGATCCAGTATATTGACTATATTGAAAGCAAGTGATAATTCCAATATGGGAATTACCTATCTACCCACAACCTCTAGTCAAGTGTTTAAAATGTGCTGCTTTCTTCAGTTTGGCCTTGGTACAGTATACTTCAACAAATCCCCTAAATATGCAAATGCTTATTATTCTGTCTGGAAAAAAAGCAGATGAAAAACAAATAACACTGGATGGGTAAGATTGAAGGAATGCAAAGAAAGAAAGTTGGAAGTGAGAAAATGTGGATTCATCCACATATGAGGAATCATTTCTAGTTTGAAATCAAGACCTGGAACAAGATAAAATAGATATCTACCTCTGATTAATCTTAAAGGCTAGGTAACACTGACTTTCTGTAGGGTGTTTTTGTAATGATTTCAACCACAGTGTGAATAATGTAAACCAGCTAACCTTTGGAGCAGGAACAAAGTTAAATGTGTTTCCAGGTAAGAAAGGCAGAAAGATATTGGAGTTTACAATAGCTTGTTTTGTCATTTGTACAAGTGTGCATTAATAACGTGGTTAAAAATTCAGTGTAAGAACTTGTGAATTGCTCATACAGGACAAGAGAGAGAACAGTATTACAAGTGATAAGTTATAACCTTTATCTGTCAATATAATTTGCTCAGAGGCCCAATGGAAAACTGGCAAAGGTTTAATAAGGAATAAACAGAAAAGAAAACTCCCATATGAAGTCTGAGGGGTGAGTGTCCCATTCTGGGTGAAAAAAAAATTGGGTTTAGGTATTCAGCAAAAATTCTCCTTTAGAAGTTTAGAAAGGATCAATATAAACTATAAGCTATAAGTTATTTCTGAGCAGGTGATAAGACATAATTATTGGACCCTCTTAGACAGTGGTACTACTAAACCAATGGATATGATGTAGCTGTTTCACTGTTAAATCTACATAATGACTTTGTTCTGAAATTTATCTAAAAAAATCCCTACGTATTGCTGTTTTCTGAACAATGCCTGAAATGTTACAGTTAGCAAGGGGAAGTCATCCCTCTACCTTTCCCACATTTAGTATTGTACCCTAAAATAACATAAACTAAAATATCGAAATTTGGGGCCAGTTAATCTCAAATAATGAAATGTACTACGTTTACGACCATAACGTGTTCTTTCTGTCCATAACCGCCTTTGCTTTTATGTGAAAATCATGCATATCTACCATTTCTATTTTGCCTTTTGTTTACTATGGAAATAAAACTGTTAATAGACAGTTCAGATATATAATTTCATGCCATGTGATTCACTGTTTTACACTTTTCATCTGCACTTCCTCTAGGAGCTTTTTTGATTGTGCTTGTTTCAAACTGGGTATAATAATCCAGGATTCCAGGAAAGTGTAAAGAAGAGAGAGAACTTTCCTGCCAAAAAGTGACCCCCATCTTCCTCCAGTGATAATCCCCAATACCCTTTCTACAATGTAACCATTATGGTGAGGGTGGAGTTCTTTTATACTATCCTCTAAATCTGTCTCTTTTGTTATGATCTTCATATGCCTGTTGATAGGCCACAATACTGAATATGGGCATGGTTTTGTTGATATTGATTGTTATCCTCATTTTTTTTGTCCGCCTTTTAATGCAAGTATCTTCTGGAAGTGTCTGTCTGTATTCAAGTTCAATACTTTATCTTTCCTGCCTTCATAAGGGAAGAGATACATTTTATATGCAATTTCTTCACTAAAATCAGAAATAAATGTGGAAATAAGGGCTTCAGCCCTGAGAAACCTTCATGCTGGAATGTCTGAAGGTTGGGCAAATTAAGTAAGATCACTTGCAAGCAGCCTTTTACAAGCCCAGTGGCTTTTATTTGCTGTCTGAGTGATAAAGACAGCTCCTAAAGTAGTTTCATGTTGAAACCAGTAAATAACTCCAGATGAAGGACATGTGCACTGACTTTCCTTTCTATTGTTATTCTATATATAATTCCCTCGCTTTAAATTAAGTGATTTTTCTTTATATTTCAGACTCTTTTGTGACTGAAGAAAAAGACCAGCATTAACTCTGCTGATCTATCCAATGCTCATCTAGCCAATTAGCTAATAATAATAATTAATAAAAATAGCTATGTATAACTTAGACCCTGAATACCAGGTAAAATGATGCTTGGTTAGCATGCCTTAGTCAGCAAAGGGCCATTTTCTAATGAACATAATGGAGACAAGTATGTAAAACAAATACATTTAAGAAAAATAATGTTTTAATGTGGATATTACATCAGAGTGAACCAAGCTGGAATAGATTTCATTGTCTCAGGTTGCCTTCTCATTTGACTTCTACTGAACTGTTTTGACCAAAGATAGCAGTTTTTCCTTCAATATATCTAAAAGTTGCATTTCCACTTCTCAGATACTTTCTTGTGCATTAAATCACACTTTATCTAATGTTTAACTTTAAAGCAAGGAGGCAGTACTTTAACACTGATGCATTAAAAAGTTCAAACATTCACACATAGCTGATACATATCATGTAGCTGGTATATTCCACTTTAAAGAATATCATGCAAGAGTTAATAAAATATATTCATTGGGGAATAAAGAAAAATGCAAAAAATTACCATCCATGTTAGACCCAGTATGCTGACTATATTGAAAGCAAGTGATGATTTCAAAATTGGAGTAATCTATCTACCCACAACATCTAGTCAAGTGTTTAAAATATTCTGCTTTCTTGAATTTGGCCTTGATTCAGTATACTTTAACAAATCCCCTAAATATGCAAAAGCTTATTCTGTCTGGAAAAAAAAACAGCTAAAAAACAAATAACATGGGATAGGTAAGATTGAAGGAATACAAAGAAAGAAAGAAACTTAGAGGTGAGAAAATGTGGATTCATCCACATATGAGGAATCATTTCTAGTTTGAAATCAAGTCTCTCAGATTTAGTAAGACCTGGAAAAACACAAAATACATATCTACATCTGATTAATCTTAAAACTAGGTAACACTGTGACTTCCTGCATCGTGTTTTTGTAATGATTTCAACCACAGTGTGAATGATGCAAGGCGACTAACCTTTGGAGCAGGAACCAAGTTAAATGTGTTTCCAGGTAAGAAAGGCAAAAAGATATTGGAGTTTACAATTGTTTGTTTTGTCATTTGTACAAGTGTGTATTAATAACGTGGTTAAAAATTCAAGGTAAGAACTTGTGTGCTGCTCATAAAGCACCAGAGAGAGTACAGTATTACAAGAGATAAGTTATAACAGTCTTAGTGTGCACCCAAGGGGTGTTAGGAACAAATACAACAAACACAACTTATGTCAAAAATGCAGTTATGGGACATAACAAATATAATAGCTAAAAGGTAACAAGTGCCAAAAAAGTTGCGAACAAAACAAATCAAAGAGTGGAACAGGGCCACGTAAGCTAAAAGTACAGCAGTACAAAAGTACTAACTTATCCAGGATGTCTACTTTGCCCCTGAACTGACTTGCAAATGTAATTTTTTTCTTTCCCTATCTGGAGCAACAAATGGTTAGGATTCCTGTAACTGACTGCGTAAAGACAATTTTGCCCTAAACAGTTCACCGAGTATCTATTTTATTTTGAATATAATCTTGAATTTCATTAGTCAAATAGATAAATGCAGTGGGTTATACAACTGGATCGTGTCTTACAGATATATTGCACAGGCTAAGCATGAACCCAGCAATGCTAATGTAAATATGCAGATCCATAAACAATGCAGGACATTAATACAATTACCATTGTTGAATAAAAGACAGAATTTCAGAATCTGACTGCAAGCCAACCACTTTGCCCGCCTTTTCTCTTCATTCTGCCTCCTAAGTTAATGGCTTCCTTAGACCTTACCTGTATCCCATGAATCCAGCAATACATGGTCTGTGTTTTTGCTACTGGACCATTCATTGTCGTGGGCTGCAGGAAATTGATAAAGTAACTTTTGACAAGACAGCATCACTGTATGTAGACCCAAGTAAGTAATAAACTCACAAAGATATTTTTATTGAGTTTTTATTGATTTTGTCATCTTAAAACAATGTGAACATTCTATAAATGCATAAAAGCTCCATATATACATGCATAGTTTACAGTAATTCAAAGATGCTTCGAATATTGCACTACAAATAATTAAATCTCCACAGTACTTTATGGATGTGTAGGTACATATTGCACAATTTACTTGGTGCAGCGTGATGCAAATGAAAAGGCTGTAAATCGGAATGCAATATGTAAATCATGCACCACAGATATCACTTTTGCATTTCTGGAAGGGATCTGGGTATAATATTGCAAATGGTTTAGTTACTAAAGCCTTAGTAATGCTGGTGAAGTAAAACACGGGTGTTTTTGCTATGGACTCTGCCAATGTGCGTTACAGGATCTGCATATGGTAAAGTAGCATTTGGCAGAGGAACAGCCTTGCATGTAGAACCAAGTAAGTCCACATTATTAATTTGTCTGAAGAAAATGACAGCAAAACTGAAACTGAAATGGAGCAAATTATATAGGTTGTTCCCACGTGTGATTTATTCTGTTTAATGACAGCAAGCCAAACGCTGAGAAGTGAAGTGATTGTTTCTTTGGCTGTTTTAAGGCTCCCTTGTCATTTCTAAAAACTAAATGGACAAATGTATATTCATTCCTACTAGTGTGTGTGTATGTGTGTGTGTGTGTGTGTGTGTGTGTGTGTGTGTGTGTGTGTGTGTGTGTGTGTGTGTGTGTGTGTGTGTGTGTGTGTGTGTGTGTGTGTGTGTGTGTGTGTGTGTGCATGTGCGTGTGTGCGCTGTGGGGCTGGGAGTGTCATAATCATAACCTGACAATTACAACCCTTGACATTTGCATGAAGTACTTACTGTTCTACTCTCCTTTTTATAGTTCACCATGCTTAAAATCAGGAAAACAATCATTTACCTAAAAGAGTATCACAAAAAGATCCAATTACTTAAACTCTGGGAAATTTTAATGTTACTAGCCACGTGTTGTGCTCTTTGCATTATAAATAGCTTGGTTTGAACCTTACCCAATGCACGCATTTACAGCCAGTACAAAAGGGCTTTAGGACAAGTATCCAAAGTCTGGGGCTCAACAACTATGAAAGTGGGATCCCCAAAGTAGTAAACTACTGGTTTATTTTCTAACCAAATAAGTCACCTGCTCCTTTTCGGTCGTTTTTCATATCAATACACTTATTGATCTGAATTAAAACATCTAAGTCTTTGGGAGGTGGCAGTCACAAAACAGCAGCTCTTAAGTGGTGGTAAAACACATAAAACAGTTCTGTTTAGCAGGGACAGTGTACATGCATTTCCATTGTTCTTATGCCCTTTAGTACCTTTCATCTATACCTCATTATGAGAAATGTTCATTTTGTTTTAAAAATCCATGTTCTACCATGTTCCTCACTGAAACGGTCTGTCACAAGGTCATTGTTAATATTTTCAAACAGGTATCCATAATAAATAATCCTGCACTAAATTCATTCATAAAAACAACTTTTTGTTAAGTATGAAGAAATAGTTATTTACTGTAATGTTAGATCCTACTTGAAACTGTTTTATATTTTTCCATCTGCTCCACTTTATGAGAGTTATTGTTTCACATTTTTTTGAGACAGAAGGTTGAAATCTATGCATATCACCAGTCTACTGTATTTGCATATATGCATGTAACATCTAAAAAAAACAATACATAAACGCCTACTTAATCTACCCAAGTAATATTCACTGCTTAAATGTTTTTAGAAAAAAATCCTTTCTTAAGAAAGAGACGGGCTACAAAATGCTAGGCTCTAATTCCCTGCCCATGGTTTTATTTTTTACTATACTTCATACTTTGTGTAACAGCTTTTTTAACCCTGGTGAAGCAGTAGTCACAAGGCTACCAAATGCATTGAATGACTCCTTCATTCAAACACCACAAACTGAGTTGGCATTCCTAACAGACTGTCCCTCAGGACAAGTTTTCTGTAAAAAAAAGTCTGGTAGGCACTGGGCAACTCATGCAGTACTGTACTGGGTATGTCCCATAAATCAAATTGGTGGAGCCTGAGGGTGGTTATTGGCAAGGCACACAGGTTCTCTGGTCAACTTGCCTTATATAGCAAATGATCTTATGATCCTGTGACCTTATGTTCAGATATGGTGGCATGTGTAGGGTGAATGGATATATTAGGAGGCAGGTCAGTTGCAAGGGTTTCTAAAGGCTTTTTTGATAAAGATGAGTCTAGCCTTTTTGAAACTCTTGCACCTGACATAGTCCGACCTGTCTCCTAATACTTCTGTTCACCCTGTTCTGCCGTCATTTGCTGTAGGAGAGGTGGTCAATCCCCAATATTCACCAATATCTGGCAGCACTTTGGGTATATATTCTTCTTGTCCAGTATGTACTTCAAGCACTTCCGGAAGCTTCTGGCATAATGGTTAAGCTGCTTACCTAATAGACATAAGAACAACACATGCCATTCTGGTATCTTCAGGGTGAATTGCAGGACTCGTACCATAATCATATATACAAGGGAGTCTTCATTTACATATGTGCTGCTGCCACATTTTCAGTGACACAGAATAGGTGATTAATGCCTTGGCATGATGGAATTCAGTGGACCGATCCACTATCTGTGATATACATGTCATGGGAGGCAGTGTCACTTGCAAGCTTCTCTTGCATATTACTCACCTTTTCTTTTGACATACTCTATATACTTAATGTAGCAATATGAGGATAAATCACCTTGTATTTTTCACCTTTAAACTGCATGTCCTGGTACTGCAGTAAAACTTTAATTTTAATTAGAAACTCTGATGATTAGTTATACCTTCTGGCTAAGTTTTATTTTAGATGTTTTTCTGAGTTACACTTCTGCGACTGTGTATGAGGTACACTTTATTACTAAAGGTAACCATGGGAGACTGCTAGTTTTGTACCTATCTACAAGAAATAATCTTTAAAATATCACATATCAGGCTGATGAGCCTACCCTCCATCTTGTTTTGTTTATTTCTTAATGCAGGGTAAGATCTCTTGTTCTAGTGCTGGCTACATCACTAGACTTGTTGAGAAAAAGGAAGTCAAAGGTAGCAGGATCCTCAAGGACACAGAAAGTGAGCATACCATAACAAAAGGTGTCAACAATCCAGGCATCAGCTTAACACATTTTGAGACTAGCACTTTTTATGTTTACTATAAATAATAAAGTTAATCTGAGCTACAGTCACAGAGACTCTCATGCAGTGGACGCAAGACTTTAAAAGATTAGTGTGTATAAATAATGCAGTGTAAGTTGATGTGTTAAAAACGTAAGAGCTATGGAAAACAAGACCAAAGAATGTTTGCTAATGTGGATGATATTACTTGGTACATTTTAGTGAAGACAAATATTATTAACCCTAAAAATGATCACCCGCATTTTAAAAAATGATTTACTGCAAAAGGTATTTATTTTACTATATACTTGATACAGCAATGTCTGACACTTGTTGTATTCTTGCTGCCTACAATGGGGCTGTAATTCAGAAGGTTTTTGTAGCACAGTTGATTACTGTGGGTCTACAGGGCTTGGAAATAAGCTTATGTTTGGAGCAGGAACTCAACTTACTGTTTTGCCCAGTAAGTATTTTTGTCTGCTTGTTGTATTTTAAATATGTTCATATGATACTTGTCATATTGTTACCATAACAGCATGCCATATAGCTTGTCATATTTCAACCTAGCAGACACAGACTGAGAAAATTATTTCCAAGATAATCTATAAACACATCACACCATAGTTTCACTCATCACTCAACCAGATAATGGTAACCAAACAGTCCTTCTTGTACAGTCTCAAAATAATTTAGAAGTAGCATTTTTCATGCAAAAGTGAACATTACAAAATGCGTGATTTCATTAGATAGGAATACAATAAAATAACAATGAGTTGACTATAAAGCACTTTAGACTTCAATTTTGATGCCTTTTATGTTTTTTTAACTTTTGTAGTTACGTTTTTAATAGTTTATTTCATCATTTCACTTAATTTGATTTAAATGCACACTGTGTTGCCTGCCTTCCTACTGTGTTTTGATGCTCTAAATAAGGATTCTACTGCAGTACAAAATTATAAGCTCTGAATGATTTTCTGCTAACATTTGGCCAAATAAAGTCACATTTTTCTGTCAATGTAATTTGCTTAGAGGCCCAATGGAAAACTGGCAAAGAATTAATAAAGAATAAACAGAAAAGTAAACTCCTATATGAAGTCTGAGGGGTGAGTCTTCCATTCTGGGTGAAAAGAATTTGGGCTTTAGGTATTCAGCAAAAATTCTCCTTTAGAAGTTTGGAAACAATCAATATAAACTATAAGGTATAAGTTATTTCTGAGCAGATGATAAGACATAATTATTGAACCCTCTTAGACAGGGGAACTACTAAACCAATGGATACGATGTAGCTGTTTCACTGTTAAATCTACATAATGAATTCTGAAATTCATCTAAACAAATCCCTACATTTTGTTGTTTTCTGAACAATATCGGACATTTTACAGTTAGCAAGGGGAAGTAATCCTTCTACCTTCCCCACATTTAGTATTGTACCCTAAAATAACATAAACTAAAATATCGAAATCTGGGGCCTGATCATCTCAAATAATAAAATGTACTACGTTTACAACCATAATGTATTCTTCCTGTCCATAACCACCTTTGCTTTTATGTGAAAACCATGCACATCTATTTTGCCTTTTGTTTACTATGGAAATAAAACTGTTACTAGACAGTTCAGATATATGTTTTAATGTTTATATTACTTCAGAGTGGACCAAGCAGGAATAGACTTCATTGTCTCAGGTTGCCTTCTCATTTGACCTCTAGTTGATTGTTTTGAACTAAGGAAGCAGTTTCTCCTTCAACATATCTAAAAGTTGCATTTCCACTTCTCAGATGCTTTCTTGTACATCAAATCACACTTTATAACTTAAAAGCAAGGAGGCAGTATGTTAACACTGATCTAGGTTTGGAGGGTTGGGAGGGTGGCCTAATGGTTAAGGTGTGTGCCTTACAAACACAAGGTGCAGGGTTTGAGTCTCACATGGGATAATTGGCTAGGCTTAAAATGGCTCACAAGGACAGTTAGCTAAATACTAATCCATGAACCTATGAATCTATGAACCTATTTATTAAAAAAGTTCAACAATTCACACATAGCCCATATATTACATAGCTGGTATACTCCACTTTAAGGAATATTATGCAGGAGATAATAAAATATGTTCACTGGGGATAAAGAAAAATACAAAATTAATATCCAAGTTAGATCCAGTATATTGACTATATTGAAAGCAAGTGATAATTCCAATATAGGAATTACCTATCTGCTCCCAACCTCAAGTCAAGTGTTTAAAATGTGCTGCTTTCTTCAATTTGTCCTTGGTACAATATACTTCAACAAATCCCCTAAATATGCAAGTGCTTATTATTCTGTCTGGAAAAAAAAGCAGCTGAAAAACAAATAACACTGGATGGGTAAGACTGAAGGAATGCAAAGAAAGAAAGTTGGAGGTGAGAAAATGTGGATTCATCCACATATGAAGAATCATTTCTAGTTTGAAATCAAGCCTCTCAGATTTAGTAAGACCTGGAACAAGACAAAATAGATATCTACCTCTGATTAATCTTAAAAGCTAGGTAACACTGACTTTCTGTAGGGTGTTTTTGCAATGATTTCAACCACAGTGTGAATAATGGAAACCAGCTAACCTTTGGAGCAGGAACCAAGTTAAATGTGTTTCCAGGTAAGAAAGGCAGAAAGATATTAGAGTTTACAATTGTTTGTTTTGTCATTTGTACAAGTGTGCATTAATAACATGGTTAAAAATTCAATGTAAGAACTTGTGTATTGCTCATACAGGACCAGAGAGAACAGTATTGCAAGTGATAAGTTATAACCTTTATCTGTCAATATAATTTGCTCAGAGGCCCAATGGAAAACTGGCAATGATTTAATAAGGAATAAACAGAAAAGTAAACTCCCATATGAAGTCTGAGGGGTGAGTGTCCCATTCTGGGTGAAAAGAATTTGGGTTTAGGTATTGAGCAAAAATTCTCCTTTAGAAGTTTAGAAACAATCAATATAAACTATAAGCTATAAGTTATTTCTGAACAGGTGATAAGACATAATTATTGGACCCTCTTAGACAGTGGTACTACTAAACCAATGGATATGATGTAGCTGTTTCACTGTTAAATCTACATAATGACTTTGTTCTGAAATTTATCTAAAAAAATCCCTACACATTGTTTTCTGAACAATGCCTGAAATGTTGCAGTTAGCAAGGGGAAGTCATCCTTCTACCTTTACACGTTTAGTATTGTACCCTAAAATAACATAAACTAAAATATCGAAATCTGGGGCCAGTTAATCTCAAATAATGAAATGTACTACCTTTACGACCATAACGCATTCTTCCTGTCCATAACCACCTTTGCTTTTATGTGAAATTCATGCATATCTACCATTTCTATTTTGCCTTTTGTTTACTATGGAAATAAAACTGTTAATAGACAGTTCAGATATTTAATTTCATGCCATCTGATTCACTATTTTACACTTTTCATCTGCACTTCCTCTAGGAGCTTTTTTGATTGTGCTGGTTTCAAACTGGGTATAATAATCCAGGATTCCAGGAAAGTGTAAAGAAGAGAGAGAACTTTCCCTGCCAAAAAGTGACCCCAACCTTCCTCCACTGATAAACCCCGATACTCTTTCTACAATGTAACCATTATGGTAAGGGTGGAGTTCTTTTATACTATCCTCTAAATTTGTTTCTTTTGTTATGATCTTCATATGCCTGTTGATAGGCCACAATACTGAATATGGTCACGGTTTTGTCTATATTGATTGTTATCCTCATTTTTTTTGTCCGCCTTTTAATGCAAGCATCTTCTGGAAGAGTCTGTATGTATTCAAGTTCAATACTTTGTCTTTCCTGCCTTCATAAGGGAAGAGATAAGTTTTATATGCAATTTCATCACTAAAATCAGAAATAAATGTTAAAATAAGGGCTTCAGCCCTGAGAAACCTTCATGCTGGAGTGTCTGAAGGTTGGGCAACTTGACACTAAGTAAGATCACTTGCAAGAAGCCTTTTACAAGCCCAGAGGCTTTTATTTGCTGTCTGAGTGATAAATACAGCTCCTAAAGTAGTTGCATGCTAAAACCAGCGAATAGCTCCAGATGAAGGACGTGTGCACTGACTTTTCTTTCTATTGTTATTCTATATATAATTCCCTCACTTTAAATTAAGTGATTTTTCTTTATATTTCAGTCTCTTCTGTGACGAGAAAAAGGCCAGCTTTAAGTCTGCTCATCTATCCAATGCTCATCTAGCCAATTAGCTAATAATAATAATTAATAAAATAGCTATGTATAACTTAGACCCTGAATACCAGGTAAAATGATGCTTGGTTAGCATGCCTTAGTCAGCAAAGGGCCATTTTCTAATGAACATAATGGAGACAAGTATGTAAAACAAATACATTTAAGAAAAATAATGTTTTAATGTGGATATTACATCAGAGTGAACCAAGCTGGAATAGATTTCATTGTCTCAGGTTGCCTTCTCATTTGACCTCTAGTAGGTTGTTTTGACTAAAGGTAGCAGTTTCCCCTTCAACATATCTAAAAGTTGCATTTCCACTTCTCAGATACTTTCTTGTGCATTAAATCATACTTTATATAATGTTTAACTTTAAAGCAAGGAGGCAGTACTTTAACACTGATGCATTAAAAAGTTCAAACATTCACACATAGCTGATACATATCATGTAGCTGGTATATTCCACTTTAACGAATATCATGCAAGAGTTAATAAAATATATTCATTGGGGATAAAGAAAAATGCAAAAAATTACCATCCATGTTAGACCCAGTATACTGACTATATTGAAAGCAAGTGATGATTTCAAAATTGGAGTAATCTATCTACCCACAACCTCTAGTCAAGTGTTTTAAAATGTTCTGCTTTTTGAATTTGGCCTTGGTTCAGTATACTTTAACAAATCCCCTAAATATACAAATGCTTATTGCTCTGTCTCGAAAAAAACAGCTAAAAAACAAATAACATGGGATGGGTAAGATTGAAGCAATACAAAGAAAGAAACTTGGAGGTGAGAAAATGTGAATTCATCCACATATGAGGAATCATTTCTAGTTTGAAATCAAGTCTCTCAGATTTAGTAAGACCTGGAAAAACACAAAATACATATCTACATCTGATTAATCTTAAAGCTAGGTAACACTGTGACTTCCTGCATGGTGTTTTTGTAATGATTTCAACCACAGTGTGAATGATGCAAGTCGACTAACCTTTGGAGCAGGAACCAAGTTAAATGTGTTTCCAGGTAAGAAAGGTAGAAATATACTGGAGTTTACAATTGTTTGTTTTGTCATTTGTATAAGTGCATATTAATAACGTAGTTAAAAATTGCGTATTGCTCATAAAGGACCAGAGAGAGTACAGTATTACAAGTGATAAGTTATATCAGTCTTAGTGTGCACCCAAGGGGTGTTAGGAACAAATACAACAAACACAACTTATGTCAAAAATGCAGTTATGGGACATAACAAATATAATAGCCAAAAGGTAATAAGTGGCAAAACAGTCACTAACAAAACAAATCAAAGAGTGGAACAGGGCCACGTAAGCTAAAAGTACAGTAGTACAAAAGTACTAACTTATCCAGGATGTCTACTTTGCCCCTGTACTGACTTGCAAATGTAATTTTTTTCTTCCCCTATCTGGAGCAATAAATGGATAGGATTCCTGTAACTGATTGCGTAAAGACAAATTTGCCCTAAACAGTTCACTGATTATCTATTTTATTTTGAATATAATCTTGAATCTAATTAGTCAAATAGATAAACGCAGCGGGTTATACAACTGGATCGTGTCTTACAGATATATTGCACAGGCTAAGCATGAACCCAGCAATGCTAATGTAAATATGCAGATCCATAAACAATGCAGGACATTAATACAATTACCATTGTTGAATAAAAGAATTTCAGAATCTGACTGAAAGCCAACCACTTTACCCGCCTTTTCTCTTCATTCTACCTCCTAAGTTAATGGCTTCCTTAGACCTTACCTGTATCCCACAAATCCAGAAATACATGGTCTGTGTTTTTGCTACTGGAACATTCATTGTCATAGGCTTGAAATTGATAAAAATAAAGTATCTTTTAATAAGGGAACATCACTGTATGTAGACCCAAGTAAGTAATAAACTCACAAAGATATTTTTATTTAGTTTTTATTGATTTTGTCATCTTAAGACAATGTGAACATTCTATAAATGCATAAAAGCTCCATATATACATACATAGTTTACAGTAATTCAAAGATGCTTCGAATATTGCACGCCAAATAATTAAATATCCACTGTACTTTATGGATGTGTAGGTACATATTGCACAATTTACTTGGTGCAGCGTGATGCAAATGAAAAGGCTGTAAATCGCAATGCAATATGTAAATCATGCACCACAGATATCACTTTTGCATTTCTGAAATGGGTCTGGGTATAATATTGCAAATGGTCTTGTTACTAAGGTCTTAGTAATGCTGGTGAAGTAAAACACGGGTGTTTTTGCTATGGACTCTGCCAGTGTGGGATACAGGATCTGCATATGGTAAAGTAGCATTTGGCAGAGGAACAGCCTTATATGTAGAACCAAGTAAGTCCACATTATTAATTTGTCTGAAGAAAATGACAGCAAACCTGAAACTGATATGGAGCAACTTATATAGGTTGTTCCCATGTGTGATTTATTCTGTTTAATGACAGCAAGCAAATGCTAAAATGTAAAGTGATAGTTTCTTTGCCTGTTTTAAGGTTCCCTTGTCATTTCTAAAAACTAAATGGACAAATATAGTGTGTGTGTGTGTGTGTGTGTGTGTGTGTGTGTGTGTGTGTGTGTGTGTGTGTGTGTGTGTGTGTGTGTGTGTGTGTGTGTGTGTGTGTGTGTGTGTGTGCGTGCGAGCGTGTGTGTGTGTGTTGTGGGGCTGGGATTGTAATAATCCTAACCTGACGATTACAACCCTTCACTTTTGCATGAAGTACTTACTGTTCTGCTCTCTTTTTTTATAGTTAACCATGCTTAAAATCAGGAAAACAATCATTTGCCTAAAAAAGTATCACAAAGAGATCCAATTACTTAAACTCTGGGAAATCTTAATGTTACTAGCCGCATGTTGTGCTCTTTGCATTATAAATAGGTTGGTTTGAACCTTACTGTATGAATGCTTTTACAGACAGTACAAAAGGGCTTTAGGACAAGTATCCAAAGTCTGGGGCTCAACAGCTGTGAAAGTGGGATCCCCAAAGTAGTAAACTACTGGTTTATTTTCTAACCAAATAAGTCACCTGCTCCTTTTTGGTCGTTTTTCATATCGATACACTTATTGATCTGAATTAAAACATCTAAGTCTTTGAGAGGTGGCAGTCACAAAACAGCAGCTCTTAAGTGGTGGTAAAACACATAAAGCAGTTCTGTTTAGCAGGGACAGGGTACATGCATTTCCATTGTTCTTACACCCTTTAGTACCTTTCATCTATACCTCATTATGAGAAATGTTCATTTTGTTTTAAAAATCCATGTTCTACCATGTTCCTCACTGAAAAGGTCTGTCACAGGGTCACTGTTAATATTTTCAAACAGGTATCCATAATAAATAATCCTGCACTAAATTCATTCATAAAAACAACTTTTTGTTAAGTATGAAGAAATAGTTATTTACTGTAATGTTAGATCCTACTTGAAACTGTTCTATATTTTTTCCATCTGCTCCACTTTATGAGAGTTATTGTTTCAAATTTTTGGAGGCAGAAGGTTGAGATCTGTGTACAGCACCACTCTGCTGTATTTGCATATATGCATGTAACATCTAAAATGGGGCTGTAATTCAGAAGGTTTTTGTAACACAGTTGATTACTGTGGGTATACAGGGTCTGGATATAAGCTTACATTTGGAGCTGGAACTCAATTTACTGTTTTGCCCTGTAAGTACTTTTGTCTGCTTGTTGTATTTTAAATATGTTCATATGATACTTGCCATATTGTTACCATACCAGCATGCCATATAGCTTGTCATATTTCAACCTAGCAGACACAGACTGAGAAAATTATTTCCAAGATGAAAGTATACACTTCACACCATAGTTTCGCTTATCACTCAACCAGATAATGCTAACCAAACATTCCTTCTTGTACGGTCTCAAAATGATTTAGAAGTAGCATTTTTCATGCAACAGTGAACATAACAAAAAGTGTGATTTCAGTAGATAGGAACACAATAAAATAACAATGTGTTGACTATAAAGCACTTTAGACTTCAATTTTGATGTTTTTTATGTTCTTTTTTAACTTTTGCAGTTACCTTTGTAACAGTATATTTCATTATTTCACTTAATTTGAGTTAAATGCACATTCTGGTGCCTGCCTTCCTACTGTGTTTTGATACTCTAAATAAGAATTCTATTACAGTACAAAATCATAAGCTCTGAATGACTTCCTGCCAACATTTGGCTAAATAAAATCACCTTTTTCTGTCAATACAATTTGCTCAGAGGTCCAAAGGAAAACTGGCAAAGGCTTAATAAGGAATAAACAGAAAAGTAAACTTCCTTATGAATTCTGAGGGGTAAGAGTCCCATTTTGGGTGAAATTAATTTGGGTTTAGGTATTCAGCAAAAATTCTCCTTTAGAAGTTTAGAAAGGATCAATATAAACTATAAGGTATAAGTTATTTCTGAACAGGTAATAAGACATAATTATTGGACCCTGTTAGACAATGGAACTACTAAACCAGTGGATATAATGTAGCTGTTTTCACTGTTAAATCTACATAATGACTTTGTTCTGAAATTTATCTAAAAAAAATCCCTACATATTGCTGTTTTCTGAACAAAGTCTGAAATTTGGGTCTATATCACATTGTCGAATGCACAAGTGTTCAAACAATGCAATATTGAACTAGGAAGTTCGACATGCAAGCCGTACAAACATACAGAACAGCATTTTTTTTCCCTGGGAAAAAAATCGCTGTTTTGGTACAAAAACAAATAAACACGTACACTTTAAACTTATACTAATGTGGGGGGCTTTGCCCCCCACACCCCCTCCTACTTAAATATACTAACTCCAAGGTTATACCACAGTGGAGGAAATAGCAAAGCAAAATGGCCCACCGATTTTTTTTCCCTGAGGAAAAAAAAATCGGTGTTCTGCGGTTTCACTATTTTTAGATTTCAAACTTCCTGGTTCGATATTACGACGTTCAAACACCTGTGCGTTCGATGTCATGATATAGACCCTGAAATTTTACAGTTAGCAAGGGGAAGTCATCCTTCTACCTTTCCCACATTTAGTATTGTACCCTAAAATAACATAAATTAAAATATCGAAATCTGGGGCCAGATCATCCCAAATAATGAAATGCACTACCTTTATGATCAATGGTGGTGTCAAACAGAAATGGCTGATTTTACTAAAATAGTTCTTTCAGTAAATTTCACTTAAAGATATTTATTAAATCAAATAATTGGTGAACAAGATTTAATGTTCACTTGTTCAGCAAAAACATGGATGTAGGAGATCTACAAGGGAGCAGACATTGTTAAATAAACAATGATACATTTAAGGGGAAGCAGACAGTATGATTGCAAGACTACAACACACATTTGCCAGTTAAATATTATGTAGTCATATTAAAAGTATTGTAAAAGAAGCAACATTCTGTTTTTTTTTTTCCTGGATGTCCTCTTTTCTTTCGTATAGCACATACCACATGATGTTTAATTTATGTTATAGTTAGGGTTGAAGTGAGCCCTAAACATGAGCCTTTAGTTTTTGTAATGTTGTTTACTATTGTGTGGTTATGGTAATACTAATAAGCTTATCTTTGGAGCTGGAACAAGGCTGTTTGTTGAGTCTGGTAAGTAAATTGTATAATTCTTCTAATATATGTCCTTGTATCTCACCACTGAGAGAATGACCAGGCATGAATGACTAAGATAATACGAGACATGTAAGGTAATGTATGTAATTACGGAATGCCAATTTCTAAGTATAGTAACCACCTGTAGTAACACTTACTATAACTAGTATTCTTACTACATATTAATTGTTATATCCGTTAATTGTAGACTCAATCATATTTTCATTGTTTTCATCTGTAATCATTCTGTGATTTGGCAAGATATTTGTTTGTTTATTTATTTATTAGCTTATTTGATTATTTTTTTACTATAATTGATAAAGTTTGATAGCACTCACTAGGAGTGGAGGATTAGGTAAGAAATGGTTATGGTTAGGTCTGGAGAGAGAGATAAAAAGAATTTATGGTTGGTATAAGGCATGGCTAGTTTGGACAGGCACTAAGGTGTGATAGCAGATATGAGTAGTTTTGAATTATAAGGTTAGGTAGATAAGATGAAGCAATTCATTAAAAGGTACACTGGGGAAAAGGTAGTGTAACCTTTTAAGATAAACAGCGCAGTAGCAAAATCAAGAATTAATATAAGGGGAGATGTGGTAGAATGTAGGGGAAACAGTAGAGTCAAATCAAGAAATGGGGGTTCTGATTTTGTAGTACCTATACAAAACTGTTGCTCTGGCTTTGAATTATTTCTCTGTCATACAACCAATAGTCAGACAGATATAAGAAGTCTTGGGTTCAAGTTCAAGTCAAATCCCATTATTTTCATTCACTTTTTATCATGATTATTAAGGGCATTATATGATGCTGTTGCCTGCTGTAGCCAAAGAAAATAACGAGACCATAGACACATGCTGTGTGAGTTTTCTGATATGCATTTACACACACACACACACACACACACACACACACACACACACACACACACACACACACACACACACACACACACACACACACACACACACACACACACACACACACACACACACACACAAAACAACAGTATGATACATTTATCTGGATTTCTTTCATATCTCCAACTAATGGGCTAGTTGAAGGTAAGATCACAAAAATAGGGATATGGATTATTACATTTTCACATATGTGCCATTAAGAAAACAAGAATGCTGTTTAGTTAACTAAATATAAGCTCTGCCTACTGCATCGCCATTTTGCACTTTCGAACCAAGATTTTCTGAGTATTTATAATCACAAATGGGTTATATGAGGATGCAGAGTTTCATATTTTAATCAAACTAAGATTCTACATAATTATTAAATTCAACTCATGCACACTTTTAAGCAGGTATAGGTTTTTGAAGTTACAATTAAAGATACATTTGGTCAGTGATACAGTTATGGTAGCAATATGACAAAGAATTTAAAATTCTCTACAGACCTACATTTGCCCATGATTCTGTATACATCTACAAACTTGCGAAATATCTTCTATTTGAAAAAAAAGAAAAGAACATATTGAAATAAATATCAGATGAGCATGCCTCTCATCCTCCCCATGCAAGAAATATGGATAAAGCCTAAAAATGGGAGGACAAAGGCACACAGTAGGGACCTAGTTGAAATATTGCTCTTATAAACTTAGAAAATTGGTAGAAAAACAGGATGTGTGTTAGCATGCATTTTCTGAAAGATATGAAGTCTGAAACTCAAATGCATGTCATTCTTTAGTGACTTCACTCATCAGTGATTTGCCAGAAAAACACACTTTTTACGAAGAACGGACTAAAAACCTGAGGCATAGACATTCTGAAAATATCTGGACAGTTGTAAGGTATGCAGATAAGTAAAAAAGGAAGGAATGCAAAGAAAGGAAGATGTAAGAAAGATTATAAATGCACCCAAATATGATCAATCATTTGTAGTTTTAGCCCAAGTCTTTTTGATTAAGTCTTGTGATAAAATAAAAAAAAAAATCAACCTCAATTAATATTGAAAACTAGGTAAAATGGTCATTTTCTGCAGGATGTTTTAGCAATGATTTGAACTACTGTGTGAATAATGCAAATTGGCTAACCTTTGGAGCAGGAACCAAATTAAATGTTTTTCCAGGTAAGAAGGATGTCAGACATTTGTTTGGTCATTAGTATATCAGTGCCTTTGTGTGAGCTTATTTTTATTTTGGTACACAGATAAAATTTTAAGGTACGAACTTGTCTATCATTCATACAGGAGTACAGAACAACCAACACCTGTATTACAAGAAATATAATAAAAGGATGAGAAATGTTAGTTATTAGGACAGATGTTATCCCTCTCTGTGTACTCAGTTTTCTTGTGACTCTTCCATGGGAATGTGTCTAACTTTTGGAGCCATGTGTTCATAGACTACTAGGCTAACAAGCAGTAGGGCCCTTACAAGAATAGTCACACACACCAAAACATTTTGGTCCCGAGTATCATGTGCATCTTTGGGGTGACATGTTAGTAGGAAGGTAACTATGGATTTGTTGGGGGGACTTGGATAATACTTTTCTTATTAATGGATGAAACATCCTTGGCCTTTTAGTCCTTCAAAGGGCAAACTGTTCCTCAAATATCTAGTTAAAGTAACTTAACTTTCATCAACAGATGAATAAGACTCTATGGGGAGATGGGGTCTTTTATCACTGAATCCCCCACCTCTGAAGCACACTTACATTAACTTTCAAGTAGAGTAGCATTTTTGCCACCTCGTTCAAGGTAAACCTAGATAACTGTTTGGACTCAAATTCTCCAATGATATATCTTGTGTTGCCCTCCTTGAGGCTGAAGGGCACTTTTCAATATAGTTTACTGACTAGACTTGTGACAGTTTGCAAACCGATTGCCTAGTACTTACCCCTAATCCGATGAATAATGGATTATACTTCAAATTATAATTCTAGCTGCTTGTGTTTTGCAAACATTAGGCATAGGCACAAGACAGTAAGATCCATAAACTTGCAGGGTGCTAATAAAATTAACACTGAAAATTGAAACAACTTAGAATATGAGACCAAACAAACCACTTTGCAAGCTTATTATACCCATTCTAAGTCAGAGTAAGCTTATTATTCCCATTCTAAGTCATAGTAAGCTTATTATACCCATTTTAAGTCAGAGTAAGCTTATTATACCCATTCTAAGTCATAGTAAGCTTATTATACCCATTCTAAGTCAGAGTAAGCTTATTATACCCATTCTAAGTCAGAGTAAGCTTATTATACCCATTCTAAGTCAGAGTAAGCTTATTATACCCATTCTAAGTCATAGTAAGCTTATTATACCCATTCTAAGTCATAGTGTTTATTATACCCATTCTAAGTCATAGTGTTTATTATACCCATTCTAAGTCAGAGTAAGCTTATTATACCCATTCTAAGTCAGAGTGCTTATTATACCCATTCTAAGTCATAGTGTTTATTATACCCATTCTAAGTCATAGTAAGTATTATACCCATTCTAAGTCATAGTAAGCTTATTATACCCATTCTAAGTCAGAGTAAGCTTATTATACCCATTCTAAGTCAGAGTAAGCTTATTATACCCATTCTAAGTCATAGTAAGCTTATTATACCCATTCTAAGTCATAGTAAGCTTATTATACCCATTCTAAGTCAGAGTAAGCTTATTATACCCATTCTAAGTCATAGTGTTTATTATACCCATTCTAAGTCAGAGTAAACATTATACCCATTCTAAGTCATAGTGTTTAGTAAGTTATACCCATTCTAAGTCAGAGTAAGTATTATACCCATTCTAAGTCATAGTAAGCTTATTATACCCATTCTAAGTCAGAGTGTTATTATACCCATTCTAAGTCAGAGTAAGCTTATTATACCCATTCTAAGTCAGAGTAAGCTTATTATACCCATTCTAAGTCATAGTTTATTATACCCATTCTGAGTCAGAGTAAGCTTATTATACCCATTCTAAGTCAGAGTAAGCTTATTATACCCATTCTAAGTCAGAGTGTTTATTATACCCATTCTAAGTCATAGTAAGCTTATTATACCCATTCTAAGTCATAGTGTTTATTATACCCATTCTAAGTCAGAGTAAGCTTATTATACCCATTCTAAGTCATAGTAAGCTTATTATACCCATTCTAAGTCAGAGTAAGCTTATTATACCCATTCTAAGTCAGAGTAAGCTTATTATACCCATTCTAAGTCAGAGTAAGCTTATTATACCCATTCTAAGTCAGAGTAAGCTTATTATACCCATTCTAAGTCAGAGTAAGCTTATTATACCCATTCTAAGTCATAGTAAGCTTATTATACCCATTCTAAGTCAGAGTAAGCTTATTATACCCATTCTAAGTCAGAGTAAGCTTATTATACCCATTCTAAGTCATAGTAAGTGGCCTGTCTGCTTCCCACAGATTCATCATTGTGTGGTCATATTTTTGCTATATGGCTTATCACTGTGAGTTGTAGGAACAGGATTCGGTAAATTAACTTTTGGCAGTGGGACGTCGCTATATGTAGAGTTAAGTAAGTGATATTACAATCATTGTATTGTTTATTTATATATTTATTCATTTTTGTTTAGACCATGCAATATATGCATTCCATAAAAGCTTAAAACACATATATTACAGTCTTTCAAAGAAGATTCATACATTACAATCAATATCACAATGGCAATTTTCACTGTATTTTAAGCGGATATTATAATACATTGTGCACGATTTACATCATTTAGACCAGTACAATGTAATTGTGCCATTCACCTCGTGTTATTAACCTTTTTTATTTTTGTAATGGGTCTGGGTATAATATTGCATATAACTGTTAATCACCCCTTAGCAGTTCTAGTGGAGTAAAAGACGGGAGTTTTCGATGTGGACTGTACCAGTGTGGGGTACAGGATCTGGATATGGTAAACTGGTATTTGGCAGTGGAACAGCCTTATATGTAGAACCAAGTAAGTGCACATTATTAATTTGTCTGAAAAAATGACAGCAAAACTGAAACTGAAATGGAGCAACTTATATAGGTTGTTCCCACGTGTAATTTATTCTGTTTAGTGACACAAAACCAAACACTGAGAAGTGAAGTGGTTGTTTCTTTGGCCATTTTAAGGTTCCCTTGTCATTTTCTGAAAAGTAAACGGACAAATACATATTCATTGATATGTGTGTGTGTGTGTGTGTGTGTGTGTGTGTGTGTGTGTGTGTGTGTGTGTGTAGAGGGTTTAAGTATAATATTGTAAATGGTTTCGTTACTAAGGCCTTAGTAATGCTGGTAAAGTAAAACATGGGAGTTTTTCCATGAACTGTGCCAATGTGGGTTACAGGATCTGGATATGGTAAAGTGGCATTTGGCAGGGGAACAGCCCTATATGTAGAACCAAGTAAGTCTGCATTATTAATTTGTCTGAAAACATTATAGCTATGTCAGTGATGTCAGACTGCAATGGCAGCTTTTGTGACAATAGTCCTTTCAGTCAGTTTCACTTAATGGCATTTATTAAATCAAAGAGTTGATGAACCACTATTTAGTGAGCACTTGTTCACCAAAAACATGGATGTAGGAGATTTACAAGGGAGCAGACATTGTTGAACAAAAAATGATATATTTAAAGAGAGGCAGACAGTATGACTGAAGGACTATTTCCCTCATAAAATGGCATTTTGCTGGTTAAAGATGCAATCTAATTAACACGCTGTAAAAGAAGTAACGTTCAGATTTTCTAGTTGTGCTTTTTTCTTTCCTACAGCACATACCCTATGGTGCTCATTTTATTTCTGTTAGAGTTAGGGTCCTGGAGTGAGACCTAACGACAAGTCTTTGTTTTTTGTAATGTTATCTATCACTGTGGGGGTAATGCTAATGCTGCTAAGCTTATCTTTGGAGCTGGAACCAAACTGATTGTTGAGCCAAGTAAGTAAATTATATAATTCTACTGACACTGACATATATATGTTATATATCCTTCCACATAAAAGTCTGTTGCTCATCCACTGGGTGACCAGGTATAAATATGTGAGATAAAAAAAAGAAACAAAAAGAAGTAACCATAGCATAGACTGAAAAGGTGCTTTATGTATTTACCCATATAGTAATATTTAATATCTCTTACATTTCAATTCTATTTTAATTTTTATACCAGGTTGTTGTAGACTCTTAACCACCTTTCACTTATAATCAGTTTTATCTGTACTTGTACTCATTGTGTGATTTAACCAAACAGCCAAGCATTTATTTATATGTTTATTTATCTATTTTTATTTTTGTATTTATTTTTATACCTGTGTATTTTGTTTGGATTGACTAGATGGTTGGAGCCTTCTTGCAGTAAAATTTCAGGCAGAAACATTCCACTACTATAACTATACATTTTTCCAGCAAAGACAAACAGACTTGAATTAGTAATTCCATATGCCTCACATGTCACTGCATTTCTGTATCATTTATATAACATTTGCTTGTTTGAATTCTAATTGCTTTGTAAAGTAATTTGTGATGAAATACTGTGAAAGTACATTAAGCGGTACTATTTGATACCATTCTGGGGTATAAATACTAGATCAATGTCTATATGGTCTGAATAAACCAGCTATACAAAACAGGATCTGTATACAGAGATTATTAAAGTGACAGCAAAACAAAATATTTTTGAAAGCAGTTTAAGACCGAATGATGAGAAGGACTAGGAAAAAGGAAAAATGTTGTATAGTGATGTATGTATGCAGGGATGTATGTATGCAGGGATGTACGTATGCAGTGATGTACGTATGCAGGGATGTACGTATGCAGGGATGTACACGATGAATGTGAAAACAGACACGCTATGAATGAAATGAACAGTAATCTTGCTGTCTGCCAGTTTATTTCATTCACAGAGTGTTTGTTTTCAAGTTCAGTTGTATTTAATTTCAATCTACCATTCTGCGTGTGCTGTTTTGGGTAGGGTACAGGATGAGATAAGAAAAGGACAAGAGAGGAAGCAGAGGTGAAAAAACAGAACCAAAATGTTTGAGGTTTAGGGATATAAAGAAGGTAATTAAACAGTCATGAGAAGGGAGAAGGTAGCAGTCATGACAGAGCTTTTTTCTGAAGTAGAGATAAGAAGTTTTTAAGCAGGGCAAGGTAAGAATAAGTGTGATAATCTAGACGAATGTAAAGCGAAGTTTATAAACACATTATGTTAATTGGTTCAAATTTGTACTATGCAGACAGGAGTGACCACAGAAAGGAAGATGAAAATGTTCTAATGATTGTGCTTAGGTATGAGGGGAAATACAAAACGATCTTAGGGGAAGAACTTAAGCAAAGGTAGTCTAGGGGTGAAGATAAGTACTACGGTCTAGTAGGAAATATAAATACCTTTGAAAGAGGTGAGGATTATAAAGTAAGGTAGATAAGATTAAACAATTGAGGGATGGACTGGAGAGTGGGTAGTGAAGAGGCTTAAGAGAAATATGGGAAGAGTCGGTATGTATGTATTTATATTTGTTTATCAGGGTAGTGCACTGATGAGTGGTAAAATACAAAATATTTCACAAACAAAAAGGCATGAATATAAGCAATAACAGAACAGTTCAGATTATTCAGATCGAGAAATAATACAATTGAAAAGTGGTAGCAGCAAGGTACTGAATTAGGTTAATGTAAGGAAAGGGTTTTTCTCATTTAGCAGTCATACAGAGTTGCTGTTCTGTCTTTGAACTTTTCTCTGTCATTATACTAATGGTTAGAGAAATATGAAAGGCCTGGATTCAAGTTCAAGACAAATCCTTTTATTTCTATTCACTTTCCATCATTCTTATCATAAGATACTATATGATGTTTTAAGGAAAATGTATGCTCCAAATCCTCCAAATAGAAACACCAAGAGTCACTCGAGGGAAATGTATTAAAAGCTTAGCACATTCATCAAAAGGACTTGTAAGTTTATTTGGTGAAAGCACTAAACTTTTATAAATTTCCATTAAGTGACTTTTGGTGTTTATCTCTGGAGGACTCTGAGCATAACCTGTATACTCTTCTACATGATACTATGGGATGTTGTTGTCTCATGTAGCTAGTGAGGCCAAGTACTCAAAGGGAAACTTGTGCAGGTTGTCTGATATCTTCTTAGTATCCCTGATATATGTAAACGCACACACACACACACACACACACACAACACACACGCACACGCACACACACACACACACACGCACACACACACATATATATATATACACACACATATATATATATATATATATATATATGTGTGTGTCTGTGTGCGTGTGCGTGTGTGTTTATTACTCAGAACTTTGTACAACTCTCTACAAGTCCAGCTTAGATTACCTGAGAACTATTGCATTCACTTATACATTCAGTCACTGCATTTTATTTTTTTTTAATGTGAATATGCCTTGTTTTTGATGTATGACTAAAAAAATAAACTTTTGATATACATGTCAGATTGGTTTGAGAACAGCAGCTTATCTGAGTGCTCTGAGTACAGAATAGTGGTGCTTAGGATTTCATGGCATCAATGAAGTGCTGTAAACCATACAGCTGCCTGGATTTTGCATGCAGAAAAGGTTGTTTATGAAAACAGTACTGGCAGATGCTATCAGACTCAGAACGCAGACATTTTAGTTATATTTTATAATTTTGTAGGAAATTATTAATGCTACCACCAGAAGCTCTTCATTATACAGACACTGTCTGATAGGTCTTTGTAAAACAGATGAGTACTGTGTGAATACGTGGGGAGGTAGCAAGTTAACATTTGGAAGTGGAACACGACTTTTAGTTTATTCCAGTAAGTTATTTCTATTTGTCTAGATCCTTATGTGCATAGCATGGAATTACATAGAGTTGTACTCCTCATTTGGAACTTTTACATTAGGAATCAGAAATTAGCAATCAGATAATTTACCTCTTTACTGCATGATTTTATCAAGGATTTGTTTAAAATATGATACTAAAATGATTTTGGATATCAGTTTATGACTAGACTTTATTCATATAGCTATCTATCTGTGCACTTATGTATACATTTCTAGTATTTTTTTTTCTTTCCTTTCTGTTCGCCATTCCCCTATATTTATCTCTGAAACTATCAGACTGCAGAACTCTATTGAGATGTTCTCATTTTCAAGCCAAGTTTTTGATATTTCTTGTTACATTGTGTAAGTAGAGGTAGCTATCAGTCTGCATTTGGAAAAGGCACCAGAATCTTAGTTACACCTGGTAAGTATCTACATTATAAAGCAGTAAAACAATGAATGAACAGTATAATGTTTAATACACAATTAGTTACAATATAATTAAGATAACCAAAATGATGTGCAAAGGCTCTACCTAGGATATATTACCTTTTGCCCCCTTCTGAATGCTACAGCACTGTACCACTTGGAGATCCCCATACTGAGTCTAGCTAAAATGATGAGATCCCACCTCTTAGATTCCGCAATGCCTCTGTATTGTCTGACATACAGATAAGGCTAAGTCATCATCTTGATATCCTTCTACTTTACCAGGTGGTAGCAGTATTCCATAATCCTATGAGCTCTAGATTTTAGCAGTTATTCTGGCCCCTCTCAAGGGTATATGAGAAATTGGACTCTTGGTGCAGTATCCATTGTTTTCCTGAATACATTGCGGAGGTCCCAATGAAACAATATAGTACACTCCCAAAAGCAAACCAAATGTTGCTATCACATAGCATGTCATACCAAATCTGACTTCATGTTGCCATCTTCACATGAGAATATGACAGCTGTATCAGTGTCACTTTAATTAAATAATATGGCTGTTTGACAGATGCTGTAACTTAGCACAGTAAGAATAGTATGACGCACAGGCACACACACATGCAAACACATAGACATGTATACACATACACAGAGAAGCACAAAGAGACATGCACACATGCACATAGACTGCAAAATAATTTCCATTGTATGCATGTGTGCTGTTCAATTTAATTGATGATATTGAATGGAAAATGGAAGAAAAATAACTAATGTATTTTTATAAGTGTGAGGGTCCAGTAATCCCTTGGAAAGCAATAAAGTATTAGTAAATTATCTATGAAAGTAATAAATTACTACATAAAATGCAGAGTTAAGAGTGCACTTTGGGTGTTATAATTTCTCCTACAGTCTTTTAATTAATATTTCTTTATTTCTTTACTTTTTTTTAATTAAAGATTAGAAATCAAGCAGCATAACTGCTAGCTATGGGATTTAGGATATCATTTCTGGAACCATTTGCTGCTGCCATTTTAGAATACAAATCCTTAATTTTCAATCCTCTTTGCAGCACACATTTATTCATTTGCAAGCCATTTTTCAAAAATTAAGTAACTATCTCCTGGGACATAACACAGAGGTTTGAAGTCAAGAGCTGATAAACAAGCTTCATTCTAGACTCTCAGGTTTTTGGGTCATGAGAATCTGTTTACAGTAACAATGTGTGTTTTTGTTATGAAGTGTAATACTGTGCTACTTATGGTAGTAACACAGGCAAGCTTATATTTGGAGCTGGAACCAAACTTCATGTAGAGCTAAGTAAGTGTGTTTTATTATTATCTTATTCATACATTGTAAAAAAAAAATCAAAAGAGAAACATATACTTGTTACAGCAACCAGTCCTTTTTCGATTCAGACCATTAGTTACTTAATTAGTAATTAAATAGTAATTAATTAGTTATTAAATGATTAGTTACATCATTTAACAGTGTGTATGTCATTTAAAAACATGACTTTTAACAGCTATTTCTCATCAGTGTTGGGTCTATTATTCATATGAAGCACTAATTCTTTCACATGTATCCACATGCTGTGAGTATAACTAAGGCTTAGTTTTAATACAAGGGTTGAATTATTTAGAAGTATACACTTTATGAATGCA